>NW_005434593.1:177372-188505 GCF_000315625.1 Guillardia theta CCMP2712 | reverse complement strand
CCACCTCCACCGCGAGCTGAGCAGGAGGAAGTTTCTGCGCAACACGCCGGTCAACGACGTCGTAGCTACTGTGCTGGTGGAGACAGGAGTGACTCTCGACCTGATGGACGTTGAGAGGGAGCAGCGGGAGCTGACGTCACGCAGGGAGCAGCGAGTTCCTGTGGTGCGGTGGCAGCTTGCAGTGATGGAGCATGCGAACAGGGGGAGGGACTTCAGGAGCCTTGCAAGGGCAGGAGGGTCGGAGAGGAGGGAGGAGGAGAAGAAGGAGGAGAGGAAGGAGGAGGAGGAGGGAGGCAAGAGGCTGTCTGAAGACGAGGAGGAGGAGAATGGAAGGAAGGATGCGAAGGGTGTAGGGAGGGAGGAGGAGAGCGAGGTAAGCTGCAGTGCTGGATGCGATCATCCCCTCACCCTCGTCCAGATCAAGGCGATCCTGCGGTACGGCGAGTGGATCCCAGCGGCAGGAAGGACGCACCTCAGCGAGGAGGACGTTGACAGGGCGAAGAAGATGAAGAAAGATGTCAACGCGCATGTTCGCTTCCAGAGCATGTTCGAATGAAGCTCTCCTCCTCCTCCCCGGTTCCCCCTCCTCTTCTTCCGGTTCCTTCCCAATCCTCCACTCCCCTCCCCTTCCCCAACTCCCTTGGTCCTTCCTTTCCCCCTGTACCATAATCCTCAGGTTCCAGATCGCTCTCAAGCGTTCATTGTAAATCTACATCATCCCCTCCGTATGCTACATCTCTGCTATCATACACTCGCTCTCTCCTCGTCCCTCTCCCTCCTCTCAGCACTTCTCTACCGCCTCCTTCCTCATCGTAAGGATCTGAAAGTTCCTCAACGATCGCCGAAGCACGAGCTCGATGCTTCTCTTCAGCTCCTGCAGTTCCTCCCTGCTCCCCTCCTCTCCCTCCTGCAGCCGCTTCACCACCCCCGAAAGCGTCATGAGAGCCCAAGACGTATGGATCGACACAGGTCTGTAGTCCCTGAGGATCGCGCCAACGGTCGAGCAGCAAGCAAGCGCCTTTGTCCTCTCCCCGACCTTGAGCCATCCCATGGCCATTACCGACATTCCCAGGAGGGTATCCGAGGGGATGGCCCTGTTGGAGAACCTGAGGTGGTCCGCGAGGCGGGACAGGAGAGACAGGAGAGCGTCTCTGCTCAGCCTCTCCAGTCGAACTTCACATGCAATCTCAAGGCAGAGGCCCCACAGCTCCCCCTGCCAGTTGTTTCTCTTCTCCGTCGACGTCCTTATCTTCTGCGCCCATAACTTGGCGCACTCGTACTGGTTCAGCATGTACTTCTGCAGCCCGTAGTTGAACGACACCTCGTCCACCGTCCTCTGATCCCCTATCCTCCTTCCGAACTCCAGCGACTGCTTGAAGAGCACGGCGCTCTCGTCCGTCCTCCCCAGCGAGAACTTGTGAACGCCTCCCCACAGCAGGATCTTCGCTTGTGACGACACGTCAGATTGCGCGTTGATCCCCTCCAGGCTCTGTTTGATCACCCAGCTAGAAATCGAGCGCATGCCGAACACCTGCAGGGCGAGGCCGAGCATGGAGGTGAAAGAGAGGCGACGGCAGGTAGTCGCTTCCTTGAGCACGGAGACCTTCAACATCTGAAGGGTGAAGTAGAGCGCCTTCAGAGGGTTCCCCAGGTAGTAGTAGAAGTGGAACAGCCGCTCGTAGATCTGGATCAGGTGTAGGTAACCCTCCTTCGTCCCCCTCCTCCACAGCCGAGGGAACAGCCATATCAGCACAAACTCCACAGCAGCCTTGACGCAGCCCAGCCAGTAGCCGTGGCGGGAGGAAGGGATGGCGCGGCCGACGAGCTCAAGTGCTTGCTTGAAGCTCAGTTGGCACGAGTGGAAGTCGCCCGTCAGGAACTGGGCCTCTCCCAGCTTCTGGTAAAGACTCGCCCTCTCCTCAGTGGTCATGGCACTGCTCAGCGTCTGAGCATGCAGCGCCCTCTTGAACCAGTCGATGGCCTCGATGTGAGCACGGTTCCTTAGCGCCTCTCCTCCTGAGCTCGAGAGGTAGCGGAGGGCTTTGTCCCAGATCTTCGCCTTCTCGCAGTGCTGAGCGAGGATGGGATGCAGCGTGATGTGAACGTTGCCGTGCTGCAACTCGAGGACTTCTACGACCTGGGGAGCAAGAGGTCAGCAAGGACTGACGACAAGGAGAGGAGGGTGGGGGGTTGAGGAGAAGAGGAAGGGAAGGGGAGGAGGAGGAGGAGGAGGAGGAGGAGGAGGAGGAGGAGGAGGAAGCGTACCCTGGAGTGGAGCTCGATCTTGCGGGACTCGGGTAGGAGGGAGTAGCTGATCTCCTGGATGGCAGCGTGCTTGAAGATGTAACTAGTCTCTCTTCCATTCCGGCAGGGAGTGATGAGCTCGTGGTACCTCAGCACGTCTAGGTCACTCTCGATCGAGGACTCGTTCTCCGTTGGATGGATCTGAATCAGCAGCAGGAAGTCGAACTCCCTTCCTATCACGCTGGCCACCTTGAGCGTCAGCTGCTGCGACGCCGTCAGCCTGTCGATCCTGCTAGTGATCAGCCCCTCGATCGTGTCGGAGACGGTGAAGTTTGACAGGTCCAACTCGTCCAGCTGACTGCTCAGATTCTCCCCGCTGGCGTTGAGCGACTCCCTCAGGGAGAGCGCCAGCTCGGAGCTGAAGAGAGGGCTGCCCTGAGCTCTGTCCCGGATCAGGTCCTCGATCGCCAAGGGGAGCTTGTCGACTCCGAGGATCTGAACGACGAGCTGCACACAGTCCTCGTCGGTCATGGACTGAAGGACGTACCTCGTGCACGTCATCTCGAAGTTCTTGAACTCTGTCGGCTGAGGGGACGGCATCGGCCTCGTGAACAGCACCACGTGGAACGTCGGGACGATCTTGGAGACAAGGGAGATGAGCGCCCAAGACATGGAGTCAAACCACTGCCCATCATCGACGACCAGGACGAAGGACGTGGACATGCAGTAGAGGCGGAGGATCTCACACAGGAACTTCTGAGTGTTCTTTGCTCTGATCTCCCCCCTCATCTTCCTCGTCCTCTGGTTGTCCTCGAGCCCGATGGACAGGACAGAGTCCAGCAGGGGGGTGAGCTTGACAAATGCTTCCGAAAGCCCCATCACCGTCAGCTTCTCCTTGAGCATCGCCTGATGATCGGCCTTGAAGCCAGAGTCGCTGTATCTTCGGTTGAACTCGTTCCCCGCCATGCCGAACTCGTCGACACCGAGGATGTGCTGGAAGATACTTCGCCATGGCTGGAGGCGACGGTCAGGAGACATCAAGCGAGCACATGGGCAAGCTTACATGGAACGGTGTCGAGATCTGAACTTCATCCGCAGAAGCAAGGAAGCAGTTGAGTCCGCGTTCCTTGCCGATCTTGAGGAACTCAGTCGCCAACCTGGTCTTCCCGAGGCCGGCTTCCCCCACGAAGATGATCTTGTTGACATTCTCCTTTTGCTGCAAGCAATCCTCATCAGAGACCAAGGAGAGGGAGAGGGAGAGGGAGAGAAGAGAAAATGCTTTGAAGACTGATCAAAGATGCAGGAGGAGGAGAAACTTGTAAATCTGCTCACCATCGCAATGTCGGAGGCCATCTGAGCCAAGACTTCCCTCTCCTCCTTTCTTCCAATCATGCTCCCTGAGCAATTCACCTTGGAGCCTGTGGTCACCTTCTGCTGCCGAATCACGGGCCACAGCTCACACAGCCCGGCCTGATCGCCAGTCAGTGACGAGCACAGCATGACAAGCTTCCCTTCTCACCTTCCCCTTGATCGTCTCTACCAGCGGCTCTCCGAAGATGACCGCCTCCTTGCAGACCTTCTTAGTGCTGGTATCGCACAGGATCTTTCCCCGGGCCCGGTGCATCAACCGGGCCGAGAAATTAACAGCATCCCCTATCATCGTGTACTCGCATCTTTGCTCGCTCCCTATGATCCCGATGAACACTTTCCCCGTCGCGATGCCGATGCTACATCTCCACTGCGCCATGCTTACGTGCCGGTGCATCTGAAGAGCTGCCAAGACCGCCCTGGCTGCATCGTTACCGTGCGTCATGGACGGCATGCCGAACCCCGCCAGGAGGCTGATGCCCTTGTCGTCAACGCTGAGCTTGTTCAAACTTCCGCCATACTTGTGGAGGATGTCCTGCAGATCAATGAAGATCTGCTGCGCCTCCACCATGGACACGTTCTCATTCATGTTGGGGAGATTCACGAACACGACCGTGACACGGCGAAGCTCGTTCAGCCATCCCAGCTGCCCTGCGTCGATCCGAGCCTGACACTCGACAGGAATGAAGTTCTTTAGCTTCGCTGGCACGTCCTCAAACATGTAATCGTCGAGATCTTGCATTGATTCAGGGCGAGCTGAAATCGACTTGAGGTGAAAGAACCCTCCCGAGGACAGGACAGACACAGAAATCGACTCGAGCAAAGATTGCGCGTCCGATGATATCATGACATCTCCAGGCAAAGAGTTCTCACACGCAACTCCAGCTTCTCTGAGCGGCTTCCCAGTAAGAAAACTCTCCCATCTTCCATTGTTACCCCCCATAATCCCGATGTGCAGGTCGCCGCAGGTGACACTGATGCGCAAAGAAAGCTTCACTCCATCCTGGCTCGTCATGCTCGACAGCTCCTCCTGGATGCGAAGAGCGCAGCTGGCCGCCTTGCAGGTCGACAGGAGAAGATCGTCGTCTGAGGCATCCCACAGGGCCAGCAGAGCATCCCCCGCAAACTTGATCACATCCCCTCCATTGCTGTGAACTATGTCAATGAGCAGGCTGAAATACGTGTTGAGAATCTGCGTGATCTTCTCCACTCCTTCCGCTCCCCTCTTGGCAAGGCCCTCGGTAAGTGCAGTGAATCCCAAAATGTCGGCAAACATGATGGCGCATTTGCGCTTCTCACACCAGGGACCATCCTCAATGGGGTGCTTGTTGAAGATGCGAGGTTTCCTCAGGAAGTGCGGGATGAAGCGGAGGATGTCGTGATTGTACTCGAAGTGCTTGTCGCAGGTCTCCGACTTCGACATCTCCTCGAGGCTGTTGGCCTCATCCAAATAGGGGAAGTCGACATGCTGATCCATCGCATCCAAACAGACAGAGTTTGGCGAAACGATCAGCTCATCCTTGGCAGAAAAGTTCGGTATACAATGACTTTTCTCACAGGCGCAGTGTATCAAACTCATCGAAGCGGCTCCAAGTTACCGTCGAAGCTCCCTGTACAAGCAAAGCAAGTTTCTAGAATCAGCAAGTTCCTCGAGCAAGCTATCTCACGCTCACAAACCTTGCCAACTAGCAGCACTTAAGTTCTCTCTCCTCTGTGATCTTGAAGTTTTACTCAGCTTCTCCTCCTCTCCTCCTCTCCTCCATCTTGATCCGACCGCACATTGCACCTAGAACGCGCGCCTTGCATCGCCGCTCGACGCCTTGCCTCCACACCCACCCCTGGGCAATCGCCCCACCCCCAATGCTCTGACCACCCCACCACTGACAAATTTTAGTAAATTATTGAAACATTTTAATGCACCCCACCCACTTTATATGGTTCAACACACGGTACTTGGTGTACATTTCAGACTTTCAAGTTAACTTGAAATTAATGTTAGTGTACCCCACCTCCGTTCACAATGACCTTTCTCCTACACCCACCCCATCATTCTGCGGTCTCTAGAAACCTCTCATAAAAAAACTCCTTGCAAGTCTCCCCCACTTATCCACCCACCCACCCCCCACAACATAGTCGAGCCCACACCGGTAGTGAAAAATTAGCACCCCTGTTTTTCATGCACTCCACGTGTTATACCCCATCACAATCCATGACCACCGGGTTGTTTTCCAGAAGAAACAAGTCGAAATTCCATCTAGGATGATCACCCTACCCCAATTAGGTTTCAACGAACCTTTGAATGGCCTCTTGTAAGGACTACCCCCAAATATACCAAAACGTACCCACCCATCACCATCTTGATCAACTGTCTGCCAGTATAAAGACAAGTCCTGATCACCCCACCCCAAGTACAATACTACCCCTACCACCAAAATCACTCAAAATACCCACCCCTGTTAGTTGGATCCCCCAATCTAACCCCTCATGGTGTCAGTTACGACGTACTGGAATGGGAGCGCTAAAATAGTTTTTAACAAGTACCTGAACTGCAACGTTTCGGGGCCTCTTTCCCAAAAATCATCAAATTTTAGTCAGCAAACTGCCTCCAAATTTTTGACGTGGACACGTCATACTACCCTACCCCTGTCCTAAAGAGGTTTTCTCTTGTGCGGGTAACTTAATTGGATCCCCCACCCCTGCTATGCCAGCGAATCCAACTTTTACACCCCTCTCAGAATCAGTTAGGATGGCTCGTGCATGATTTCAAAACAGGTATTTTCATCCTGTCGCTGACAGAAAAAAAGAAAAAAGGGGTCGAAATGCATTTTAACGATGGGGGATGTCTCTGTGGGGTAATATCCCCAGGGGTAGTGTTATTTGTTCCGATTTTCTAATGTCAACAAGGGGAAATGGACGGGTGATTCGCGGCATGATGAGCTAGGGGGTCCAATACGCAGGGGTACGCAGATCGGGGGATGGAAGTTGAGTTTACCAAGAAAGAGTCGTAAGACCACTGCAAGTAGACTTGTTTTTTAGGCCTCGTGGTGGGGTGCTTTGACAGGGGGAAAGTGAGGTGGGGTGGTGCTTTCCTCTACGATTGCAAAGACCAGCTACCCCTACCCACTAATTACACCTTGAAAAAGACTATCAAGAAGGGGTTCTTGAGAACCCCTGGGGATACAAAGAGGGGTGGGTCAATGGGGTAAAATCCAGTGCTGACCGGGAGTAAAAAAGACCGAGGCATGACGGTCAAGTAGCGGGGGAGTGCCCACGGGTCACTGGCACCACATAGGAGGGCTTGAGGGTACGGTGGGAAGGGGGCCGGTCACGAGGGTCTGCTTTGGTCGCGTGATCAGATCGGATTGTCATTCAAAGACCGCGGCCTGGCTGGCGACGGTCACCGTCCTGGCACGGTTCCCAAGGCCATCGGAGGCTCCGGTGCCGCCCGCCAGTGGGCCACAACCGTCACGGCCCGGCGCCGGCCTCCGCTCGGAGGCTCACTCGGATCGGACCGGGCGCCGCGGCCGGGCGGTCGCCCGGCACCGTTCTTTACTCAAAGCACCGTTCACTGAGATTAGGCCGCGACAATGTGACGGCCCGGCCCCCGACTGCCGCGCCGGGCCCGGCCGGCGGTGCCGCTTAGTAGTTTCACCGCGCCGGGCACTGAGGCCCCGGCGGCCGGGCAGGGCCGGGTCAGTACAATAAAGTTTTGCCACTGGAACAAATGGAAAGTAAAAAAACTTTCAATGATCACCGCCTCATCAGTGTTAATTGAAGGGCGATACGATTAGGACTGATCTTCCACCTTGTTCCTTCTCCGAGACAAACTGGGTTTCCCTTTGTGCTTGCCTCATCACGTAAGACTCTATGGGACATGTCAAGTCAGCAACATCACAAGATGCCCTAGTATCATCGAGTGTGAAAGCAGATCGGATTGCAGCACTTACAAGATGGAAAATCAAAGGTTGCAAAGAAAGCAGCATCTACGCCAAGCGTTCCTTGAAAGAACAACTCAGAACAGGAGCAAGGAAACGAGAACAAGTTTCATCTCGGCTCACCTTCATGAACTCAACGATCGTGTCAGTGTTCCAACTGTCGATTCGAATCTTGTCGATCTCTCCTCCCTTCTCATCCTTGAGGTACTGCAACCACCGTTCAACACTGAATGTGCTTCTCACTTCCTTCCCGCTCCTCCTCCCTACCAGAGTTGGAGGAGCTCCACGCTGGTATCTGACGCTAACTTTAGGAAATTGTTTCGCCTGTCAACAGTGTCAATATTCTTCCCTAGCTGGATGCATTTCAGAGTTCCCAGACCTTCTCATCGATGAATGTTACGACATCAGGGAAGGCGGCTTTCTTTCATTCACAGATCTCAAGCACACTGCAATCTACGTCATGTCAGGGGATCAACATCATATCAGGTACATGGAGGCGGCCTTTGTGAGACCAGACGCGTCGTCCACGTCCTCGCTACAGCACGATCGACACTCGGAGACTAGATCTGTGTCTTTGATGCTTTCCTCCAGCCTGCCCAACGCGTCAGGCTCCCTGAATCCTCTGCTCCTCCTCCTCCTCTGCCATGTTGCCCCTCCTGCTGTTCTCCTCCAGCAGCAGTCTCACCTTGTGCATTTGGAGCACACCAGGGTTTCAGTGAATCCTAGCTCGCGACAGCTTGCATTTTTCTCCGCCAGCACTCCACTCGTTGCCAGCAGCAGAGCCAGGGAGGCGATGCAAACCGCCTGCTCGTCGGAGATCACAACAAGAACATCAGAAACACCTCCTCTTCATCACCTTCATCTTCCCTGACCCTTCGGCAGGCCGACAGTGAACCTGCCATGCATCTATCACCAAGTCCGCACAACCTCGAACATTCTTCGCCATCAAGAATCTCCGGATCCAACAACAATGTCTCTATCCCACCCTCCCACGTCCTCGACCTCGTCCTCTAGTTCATGGCAACAAACCCCACCATTCCTCATCGATCACTTCATCTCCCTCTCGCAAGATCTCCTGTGGCATTTTCAAACTCTCCCTTGACGCCATCTTGCACTTCATGGTATTAATCGTGTCATCGATTCGCTCGGTCTTACAGCCTCCGCCACTTCTAACATAATCGGCACCGTATTCCTCATAGTCAAGGCTGATGCTGGTGGAAAAGTACAGTCTTGATGTTCTAGTTATGCCATAGCCTGGAAACCATCTGATGCTGATCCTGGAAATTCTCCTGCTGATCCTGATCCTGATCCTGCTCCTGCTCCTGCTCCTGCTCCTGATCCTGCTCCTGCTCCTGCTCCTGCTCCTGCTCCTGCTCCTGCTGCTGCTGCTGCTGCTGCTGAAGCTGATGCTCCTCCTCCTCCTCCTCCTCCTCCATGCTGCTCCTGCTTCTCCTGCTCCTGCTCTTGATACTGACCCTGATCCTTCTCCTCTCTCCTCCTCCTGCCCCTCCTCCTCCTTCCCTTCCCTCTCTCCTCCCCTCGTTTCATTGTGATAAAAATCTCCTCCGGCATGCTCTGGCAAGTTTCACCTTCCAGCTACCCCCTTTAACAGTACCCCCACCCACTAAATATCCCAGGTCCTCTGTTCACCCCTTTGTTTATAATGAAAATTTCGGGTCAAATAGCACATCAGTATAACCGGTCATACCCATCACCCCATTATCTGAAGACCTAGGACCCCCCTGGGAAGCAGGTTTGCTTCGATGAGTTCTATGGAATCACACCGGTGGGTGAGGACTTTGAAGGGGTGGTCATGTGAAATAATGAGAACTGGGTATGAAAATGTGGGGTAGTGAAAGAGAAAAGTACCGGTACAAAAATGTTCAGGGGGTGTACTGCAACAAAGTGGGGTTACACATTAGCACTAAATAGAGAATTGTTTCTTATGTTTAATGCAAATGGCTAAATTTAATGTGAAAACATCGCAATCAACGCTAAATCAAAGAATCCAGCATGGTGCTGCAGCGATTTCGAGCAGGAGCGGGATGGCGGCGTCATTTCCGCCTAGAGGCAGCGGCGAGCATGGCAGGCAGATCGCTGATTCTCATCAGGCATGCACAGTCCATGAACAACTGCATCCAACTGCAGGTAATGCTTGCGGACTGCAACGTTCTTGTCGGACTGAGTCAGAGTAAGAGAGTTGTTGGTAGGAGGAGGAGGAGGAGGAGGAGGAGGAGGAGGAGGAGAAGGAAATTAAGAGGGAGGGACATTTAGAAACAGATGCCTTGTTGTCATGACCACAGCTTGTCCTCTCCCGTGAACTGTCTTGCAACCTTTAAGTATCCGGGGCAGGTGGAAGAAGAGATGCGCAAAGGGAGGTTGACTGCGGAACAGGTTCGATCCACCAGCATGTGCGCTCTCACTGACGAGCCTCCCTCCTCACAAGGCAACATCAACCTGGCTTGCGTCCAGATCTGTAGACCCTGGCCTGTCCCCGCAAGGGAAGGAAGAAGCGATAAGGACCGGGCAGCACATCAAGCGGATACTGGGGGAGGGAGGCGAGCTGATGTCGAGCCCGATGCTCCGAGCCATCGAGACGGCTGCGCCCATCGCCATGGCGCTCGGCATCCCGTGCAGGGTGTCGCCTCTTGCGTGCGAGGTCGGGGGGATGTACGAGTGGAAGGATGGCAAGTACCTCCCTGCCGCTGGGCTGTCGGCTGCAGCAATCAGGGAGCGCTTTCCTTTCTGCCGCACGGAACTGCTGAAGCAGGTGGAGGAGGAAGTAGCAGTGAGGGGATGACGCGGTGAGCAGGAGGGCTCATGGAACGAGCTGGTCGGGAAGGAGACGGCGGAGCAGAACCGGGAGAGGGCGGAGAAGTTCGCGTCGTGGATCAAGAGGAGGGTGGTGGAGACACCAGCAGAGGAGAGGGGCTCTCCTCTCATCGTCGTGACGCACTCTGACTTCCTTGACCTCCTCCTCAAGGCTCTTTTCAGCGTCTCCGACACCTCCAAGAAGTTCGTCTTCAAAGTCGACAACTGTAGCTTGACCGAAGTCTTCCTCCCCATCGTGTTCTGCGAGGAGGGAAAGGAAGTGCCTGTCCTCAACTACTTGAACCGCAACCATCATACGATGTGAGCATTCCTCCTCCCCTTCCTCCTCCCTTCCATCATCCCCTCCATCATCCCTTCCTCCTCCCCTTCCTCCTCCCCTGTTTCCTCCCCTTCCTCCTCCCCTGTTTCATCCCCTTCCTCCTCCCCTGTTTCCTCCCCTTCCTCCTCCCCTGTTTCCTCCCCTCCATCATCCCTTCCTCCTCCCCATCAACTCTCCCTCTTCCTCGAACACTCTTCCCCGCTCCTTACCCCCACACCTCTCCACTTGTATTCGTTGAAACATCGGGTGTCACAAGTAAATGAGATGTTGTGGGCAACAAACATACGGATAAACGGCAACTTTGAAAGAACTTGGGTGGGTTGGACAGAAGGGTGCAGAGGACAGGAGAGGAGGGAGGGAGGGAGGGGGGGAGGGGGGGGGGGGGGAGGGTGGAAGGGGAAAGGAAGGGGGCGAAGGAGGGTAAACGGGGGCGGC
>NW_005434593.1:152104-177272 GCF_000315625.1 Guillardia theta CCMP2712 | reverse complement strand
ACGAACAGGGCGAACGAGGAGCAGGAGCATAGAAGGCGTCGACTATTCTTCTTTCATCATTCAATTCAGTATATTCACTTGCTTAACGCGCCTCCTCTAGCTCAGACCTTCAACTTCCCACCTGACTCCTCCCTCCTGCCCCCTCTCCTCCTCTCTCCATCTCCCCTGTGCTTCCTGCCGCGCTTCGAGATCTTCACCAGCCGCTTCCTCGCAAGCAGCTCCTTCCCCTTGGGCGATTCCGTCGCTGACATGGGGAGCAACAGTTTCGTCCCTCGGCGGAAACGCGAGCAAGGGACCAGCTGGGGGTATTTGCTGCGATTCAGCTCCAGGACGCGGTCTAAGTTGACCCTCAGCATTGCAGCGATGATCCTTGGAGTTTCATTCTCCCTGGTGGTGTACTCCACCTCGCCCTCCTCCTCCCTGTCCTCACTGTCCTCGGGTGCGCCCTCCTCCACCTTCACCTTCACCTTCGTCTTCCCTGCTGCCTTTGAGTTTCCCTTGCCCCCACCCTCCTCCTCCTCCTCCTCCTCCTCCTCCTCGTCTCCGCACCCCCCCTCCTCAATGTCATTCTCTGCCTCCTCTTCGATGTCACCCAGGACTCGATCGTCCTCGTCCTTGTCCTCGTTGTAGCCCCGCTGCCTTTTCCCCTTGCCATGCTCCGAATCCTCAGCACTGGATTTCCTTCTCTCCCGCTCTTCTCCCACTCCATCTGGATTCCCTTTCTCGCCTTCCTCTCCCTCCGATGACCCAGCCCTTGCGCCATCTTCCATGTCCTCGTCCCCCTCGCCTCCCCCCTCCCGAGCTCCATCCTCGCTCTCGTCTCCTCCACTGTCCTCACCGAAGCTGCCGTCATCGCTCTCGTCTTCATCAGCATCCACCACCTCCTCCTGGTCCTCCTCGTCCCCGTGCCCGTCCTTTACCAGCTTGGGATCAAACAGGCACGAGATCTCGTCGAAGCAAGAGAGCCGTTCACAGGCGCTATGGAAAGCTTGATACGTCAGCATGGCTTTCCTCTTCTCTTTCTCCTTGTTTCTCCTCAGTCCTGCTACTGTTGTCGTCATCGCATCGAGAACTGCCTGCACGAAACTGCTCGCGTCCTCGAATTCGTCCTCCTGCTCCGCCAAGCCCTTGAGGCGCAAGCGCAGACCCTCTTGCTCCACCGACCTCCTTCCCCTTTGTGTCTTCAACTTGTAAGCTGCATCTGCCAGCATCCTTCTCAGCGCTCTTGCACACTCCGCTCGCCCCCCTTCCTCTTGCAGTCTCGCCGGGACTCTCTCGATCTTCCTGCAACGCCTGCCCTCCTCGCTCTCGCAGTCCGCTGACTCCTGCGTGTTGCTCTGCACGTCCATCTCCTGTCCCTCTCCTCCTCCTTCCCCGAGGATCACCCAGGCCTCCAGGTCAGCGTTCTTTGTCTTGTTCACCGTCACGCTCCTGCCAATACGTTGTCAGAGACTCCTGCTGTATCCCCTTCCCTTCCTCGGTCCCCTGTCTACACCTGCCTCCCTTCCTCTACCTCGCCCAACCTCCCTCGCTTTACATTCCTCCTCCTCCCCCTCCCTTTATCTTCCCCTCATCCTTTCCCAATTCATTTTCTACTACTCCCTAGCCCCTGTCAGCACCTCCCTCGCCAAGCTGCCAGCCTCCTGCTATCATGCCCCTTCACCCACCTGACGGGGATGCAGCGGAAGCCGCTGACATCGATCTCCTCGGCCTCTCCTTCAGGCACGAGCTTCCACTTGGTGTGACCCGCGTACGCGTTGGGCTTCCCCTGCTTGTTCTGGTATGGGACGAGCCCATCGCGCTGCATCGGAGCAAGGTGACACCAGTGAAGGTCGGGGACGTAGTGGAGCACGAAGTAGAAAAGCGCCGACTCATCCTCTAGCTTCACGACCTTCGATGGGATGTCAGGAACATGACGAGCAGGGAGGAGGAGCAGGAGCAGGAGCAGGAGCAGGAGCAGGAGCAGGAGCAGGAGCAGCAGGAGCAGCAGGAGCAGCAGGAGCAGCAGGAGCAGGAGCAGGAGCAGGAGAGTATATCAGAGGCAGGAGCCACTATCAGAAAGCGGGCTACAACAAGGGAGGGATGAGAGACGGGAATCGAGTTGTCACCTTGTTGAAGAACTTAACCTTCTTGGATCGATCGCCCAGGATGGCAGGAGAGAGGGGAGGATAGATCTTCGACCAGCGGTGCTCGAAGTTGCTCATCAGCTTGTTCGCCATCTTGCGGAAGGTATCGTTGGGGGTGTTGTTGAACACGATCGCATTGAAGAAAATCTTCATCGTCGCCTCCGCAAAATCCTCCGGAGTTGCGTAATGACCGGCCAGGAGGCGCATCTGCACAGTCCCGAGGTCTGTGGGCTGAGTGACGATGAAGGGGTACTCGAACAGCTTCATTCTCCTCCACTCTACGGGTGCCTCGAAGTGCAGCGCATGCCTGAGGTCCAGTGAGGAGGAGCGACGAACAGCTGCGGGTTGAGCGGGAAAGCAGACAGAGGAGATGTGCACATTGGAGAGCGGCGGAGGAGGAGGGGGGGGGGGGGGTTGATGGTCGGCAAGCAGAAGGGGGCGAGGCTATGGCGAATGGTGAACTAAGAGCCGGAGCCGGAGCAGAACAGGAGCCGGAGCCGGAGCCGGAGCAGGAGCCGGAGCCGGAGCCGGAGCCGGAACCGGGACCGGAGCCGGAGCAGGAGCAGGAGCAGGAGCAGGAGCAGGAGCAGCAGGAGGGCTGAGTTTTGGATGACTCACTGGGACTGGCGCAGGAGGTCGAGAATTTCCACACAGTCCTTGATCCAATTTTGCTGCTCCACCAAGGACGGGTGGAGGGGGAGCACAACGCTGCTTCCGGCCTTGAACGCCCTCCTCTGCTCAAGCTGAGGGTTCAAGAGCTTGTTCACGAAGATCAAGCGATCCGCATCCACCCGAAACTTCTTGGCCACATCCTCCGCTCTCTCGTTCTGGAGGCAGCAGTAAATTCCGTTCACTGGCCACGAGCAGGCTGCAGCTTCCTGCTCCTCCCCATCCTGCATGGAGGAGTGCTGCTCCTGCCAGAACTCACTGTTGAGCTTTGAGATCTTCCGGACCTGCTGGATTTCCTTGGTGGAGACGATCGGAGGAGGACAGTCAACCAACATCTTTCTCAGCGTCGAAGGAGCTTGCTTCACGACGCCGTCTTTCTCTCTGATGATCTTCTTGGCCTGATCGGACAAGGTGAGAAAAAGACTTACAACGGCGAATCACATCAGAGACAACATGAAAGCAGAGTCATGGTCACACCCCACTGACCCAGTACCCCATCAACAACTTACGAGTACCCGGTACTCCACACTAACCACATCAACCCAGTACCCTAACGTCGTTCTAGGCACACACAAACGATTCCCTACCATCATGTAGCTTGGAAAAAGCTCGTCGATGGACTGGTCGGGGTACGTCCAGTGACAGTAACCTGACCATCCCGTCGGAGCCCGGGGGAGTTTCTTCTTCGGAATGAATTCACAGACCTCCCCAGGTCGAGGAAGTTGCAAAACTGTCCCAGCGGGAATGATCGAGTACTGATGAAGATCGGGAAAGTTGCCCTGTCATACAGTGAGCTACCTCTCCTCCTCCTCCTCCTCCCCCTCCTCCATTCCTCCTCCTCCCATTCCTCCTCACCCTGTTGATCTGCAGCAGTCGATCAAGCTTGACGTGGCATTCTTCCGCAATCTTTTTGATACTCGTCTCCTCCTCTGCAACAAACTTCTTCTTGCTCTGGCTACTAACGCTGTCCATGTCCAGTGAGCGAAAAACTTTTGGGCTCCCATGAGAATCCAAGGGCAAGAACCGCTTCTTCTGGGGCCTGTGGGGCTTCTGCGCGCTGTCTGTCGTTCCATCCGAGTCCACGGACTCCTCCCCGTTCATCGACTGTGACTGACTCCTTGGCCGCACGTCGTTCAAATCTCCCAGCATCGCATCCTGCTTGCGATTGGAGCAAGTGTCGTCATGAGCATCAGCTGCATCCTCGTTCTCAGAGCTCGACCCCTGAGTGACGCTCTGCTCATGGTCAAGTATCCCCGTCGCCTTCATCAGTCGCTCGTTCTCCTGCATCCTCTGGAGACGTTTGAACTCGTACTCGCTCAGCTTCGTGTCATCCGGCGACCCCGATCCTTCCCCATCCCATCGCGAGTCTGCAAGGGAGCAAGCGGTCAACCCGGGTCAATCTCACACAGCAGCAGTCATCACCATATCCTCCGTCGCCGTAGCGCTCGAACCTCTCGATCCCGCGGATGGCCATCAGCTTCGCGTACGCCATGGTGACTCTCAGGCACTGATCTTCCACTTCGATATAGTCCACTCTCTTCCCGTCGAGCTGCTTGTGGCAGCTTCTGACAGCCACAGGTAGCGAAGCTGTCTGCAAGATCCCATCTACACAGCGACGCTGAGACCACTGCATCTTCTTGGCCTTCGCCGACCTGGGGAGGAAGGGGAGGTTGTCTCGATCTGCTCCTTCCGCTGGCTCCAGCTCCTTGGCCGAATACCATTCCCTCACGTTGAGCAATCCCTTGCTTCCCGACTGCTTATTTGCTGTGAAGAAAATGTTACTAGAGTCCGATGTAGAGGAGAGGGTGGAGAAGTTGAGAAAGGTCAAGGGTGAACTTGCCCGAACCTGATCCGTTGAGCTTGCCAACGATCTCATAAAGTCGAAACCCTCGCTGTTCCCTCCACTCGATGTCGACGTACACATAGAATTGGTTGTCTTTACCCATCTTCGAAGCTTCTTCCTCTTTCGTTGCACTCTCCCTCAACCTTGCGCTCTTGGTGGGCGTGTGATTTGTTCCGGCCTTCTTGGGAGTGTACTTCTCGCCCTGGCTTCCATCGGTGACGAGATCATCTCCAAAGCTATTCCAAGCTTTGCAAAACGAGTCAAGAAGACTTTGAGCAGCGGACTTCACTGTTTCGTTGAGATTTGGGTCCTTCTTAAAGGAGTTCAGCAGCAGCTGCACTTCAAACGAGACATCTTCAGCATTAGTGAAGTTCGAGATCCATGCGGTTTTCATCCAGGAGGTCGGATCAAACTCGTGGTGCTCTTGCATCATCTTCTTCTGCTCCTCAGACTCCTTGTCTCTCAGCGCGTCGACCAGCGACTGCAAGTCTAGGCATCGCTGTTGCTCAAACTTGAAGGCACTCGGCCTTGAGTCCTTGATTACCTTCGCCTCGGGAAGTGTGAGAAGATGCTTGAGAACTTTGACACAAAAAGGACGCCAGTCATAAGAGGCAGTGACTTTCTCTCGCCGAAATTTCATCTTCTCTCTCTTGATCGTGACAGCCTCCTCCTTGTTCTTGTTGCCAACTCCCGGCTTCTCCCCTGTGGAAACTTTCCCTTTGCGATTCAGAAAATTTTGATCTGGTCGCGCGATAGCCCCGACTCTCACAAAGCCCATCCTCTCATAGAAACTGATGGCGTTGTCTGTGGCTTGTAGAATGATGTAGTCGTACTCATCCCCTTGCTCCAGGTCTTCCATCACAAGTTGCAACAGCTGCGATCCGCAGCCCAAGGCGCCAAGCAACGAGACCTCAGCCAACCTGACCACTTGGCGTCAGGATTGCATGCAAGACAAGAAGCATCGTACCTCTTCCATACGATCCCTTCCCTATGCGGATCTCCCACTCGCTTCTGCTTCTGCAACTCCTTGGCTAGCGATCCATCGAAATCCCAACGATGGTTCTGCTTGTCTTCGTCGCTTATCCCCGCCTCTTGCACGAGTGAGTTCCATTCGAACTCACGATGCCACGTTGTGAATGTCGTCACAGTGATGAACCCTTGCAGCCAGCCCTCATCCCTCGTCCTTACAAGATACCCTTGGATAGGATCGTCCGTATCAACACGGTCTGCTATGTACTCCAGCCCTAGTGGTTTCGAAAGAAGCCCGTCTGCATTCTCCTTTGGCACCGATATGCTCTTCCTGACATTTCTCTTCGCAGCCTCGTTACAGAGGAGGAGCATCTCTGTAACAAAAGTTCAGCGGGCAGGAACCAAGGGTGACAGTACTAACCAGGCACGTAAGTGAACCATGCTTCTCTGTGGAAAGGCCGAAGCAACACAGAGTTCTGATAACGCTTCAGAACATCTCTGGACAACAGCAAGAGATCCCATTCACCTCAAAATCCTTCCGGCATTCCGTAACCGTCGACATCCTGTAGGGTGGCTCTGGGATAGGATCGAATTCCCTTCTCCTTGCTGTCAGTTTCCCCGTCTTCTCATCTTTCCCCGTGTAGCAACCGCCCCCACCGCGCCCCATGGTTGGAGCGACTTTCTTCAGCAAGAAGACTCTTCAGGAATCGCAAGGCTGCCATGAAAACATCAGCTCCAACATCCCAACCGGCGACAGCGCAAGGGAGGGAGGGAAAGCAGGATTGAATCTCAGCATGAATCAGGCACTCGGTAGGTGATGGCAGAAGTGCCTCTAATGAAGTGAATTGAATCAGAGGAGGAGATGTCAGCATAATCCATCTCTTTACACAGAGAGTTGTGAAAGTTCCTGTTGTGAAAGTTGTGTTCTACATGCATGCGAGGCGTATTTGGAGACAGAAAAGTTTCAGTGTGAGGGCATCTTGCAGGAAAGTTGAAAAACATAGGTGGAATACACTAAGATAGCTGGAGAACGAGAAGGAGGAATCGAGTGCTGAGTGATGGATAGCAGAAAGTAGTAGTAAGGAGAGCAGAGGATAACTCGTGGAGGCCACTCGCAAGCATCAATCATGAAGAGGAGACTGCTCACAGGATGAGGTGAGGATGAGGAGCGGGAAAGAGCGGGAAAGAGCGGGAAGCGACAAAGTTTTCAACATACATGGCCATGCTGTTCGCCGCTGACCCACCTAGCCATGCTGGACCAAAGAAGAGTTTCTACAACAATGTAAAGTATAACTCTAAAATAATTTATAAGTCTCCCGTAGCGTATGAATTACGGTTGGGTACGGATTCAATGATTTAATAATACTATAAAATAAAGTTTTAAAGATTACCAGCAGTCCTGTGAAGTATAAAGTTATAAAAAGACACCTACTACGAGTTGCACCTCATAAATATATATGAGATAAAATTTGTATTTAAATGTGTACTAAAGAGGATTTACCCTACTATTGGATTGGTGACTTCAAAAATTGAACTTAAAAAATGAGCTTTTAGGATACCACCCTACCCAATTGAATACATTAATGGTACTACCCTATATTTGTCCTATTTATCAGGTAGGAATGGCCAAGGGACTACCCTGCATTCAGAAACCCTACCCCTCCAATTCACCCCCCGTCCTTTGACCCACGGTTTTAAAACTCATTTGGTGTTGTAGACGATCGCTTAAAAGTCCAATCACGACCTCCCAGCTGCCTGCAAGTTTTTCTAGCCTCACATCCTGAGGGTGGCTCGCACAGTGAAGTCACTGGTGTTCTTTAACTTAACTTTGAGTAAAGGTATTCAGTATGGTCACTAATAGTATTGTGCCACCGGGTGCCGGGCCGACGGTACTAGCCGCTAGCCGGGGCCCGCCAGCGGTGACTCCCGGCGCCGTGACCCCGAGTCGTCCGAGTACTGTGACGGTCACCGGGTCTGACTGAGTCTCGGCCAGACCTGCCGGGCACTGTCGGAGAAGTTAAGTTCGGCATTGCAGCCTGAGTCACTCAGTGACCGTCTGAGTAGGCCGGCGGTAGCATGGTAGTACTAGGACAATCAGGAGAGTCAGTAGTAGTAGTGAGTACGACGCAAAATGCTGAAAGCAATGATGTACCTGTAGGTTCATCGTCACTGGGAGAGTCCGTCTTCTGTTTGAATGCACCAAGGGAACGACGGAGGGATCTACTTCTGAAGGAGATGAGTTTCGAGGTTGACGATGATCGTGCTAGTTAACTGAATAGAGGGTGGAGTTTTGCGGTTGCTCGAGTTCAGCTGCCGAAAGTTGGTGATACAACAAACAAGGCCAGAAGAGCTGATCCATGGATGTCTGAAGGACGTATGGAGGATCTACTTTGCAGTATGTAACTAACAGATTGTAATGCAAAACGACAATCTTGGCCGAGCTGCAGGCACAGGCTGCGATGACGGTGGAAGACCACGACATGACATGTGGGAGAGACTATGGTAGAGACACAGGAAAAGGAAGGGGCGGGTGAGGACGGGGAGGACGCAAAAAGAAAAGCCTTGTGGAACGAGGACGATGAGGAGGATTAGAATCAGGTGAGGAAAGCAGAGAACTGATTGAGTCGGTCCAACACTGATAGCTCCATCAAAGACTGGACGCTGTTAGACAACTTTTCGTAGATCGTCTTGAGTCAGAAAGTAACCATGAAGAACACTTTGGAATTTTGAAATTGAGGTATAAGGAATTTGTGAAAAGGCCCTTGACAGAATTGTTAGAAGAACATGCATGGATGTTCGGCATTCGAAAATTGGCTCACTTGTATCAAGGGTAGTTTCAGAACATCACTGCCATCGACGTGTGGAACGATTCCACCGTCGTTTCTGTGTATGTTATTAGTCGGTAGAGAAGTTAACATAGGAATCTGGTCTGAAGATCTGTGTACACGGACTCTTGTTGTGAAAAGATGATCACCTGTGAATACTTTCTCCTCGTAGGAAGACCGTACAGTTCAGGCTGGCGACCCACGGTCCATCGCGGTAGAAGTATCTGATCGAGTGTGCTCACGTCTGCACATCCGACTCATGTCACTGAAGTTGTGATGCATCGGAGGAGCAGGAGGAGGAGGAGGCGAAGGAAGAGGAAGAGGAGGAGGAAGAGGAGGAGGAAGAGGAGGAGGAAGAGGAGGAGGAAGGGGGAGAGGAAGAGGGGGAGGGGTAGGGGGGAGAGGGAGGAGGAGGTCACTTCAACTTGCGACAAGTAATCTCCTGTCTCGAGCAATACCGTGATTGTTCCATTCATCCGGGAAGTCAGCAATTGAGGGAGGACGTGGATAGAGCGTCGATCCCATTCATTATCAGACTGCAACTGAGCAGAGCTTCTTGCTCCTCTGCCTCTGCCCCTGTCTCGTCCTCGTCCTCGTCCTCGTCCTCGTCCTCATCGTCATCGTCATCGTCATCGTCTTCGTCTTCTTCTGAAGCCTCGACTGCCCTGCGCTCCTGCCTTCAAAGATCCATCCCTTCTCCGGTCCAAAGCAAGGCAAAGGTAACCTGCTGTCCTGCCTCCAGCTCTCTCCGAGGACGCGCGCTGGCAACGGGCATATCCAGCTCGATGCCAACGATACTGATCACTCGGTAGACGTCGACGAGGCAAGGGAAGGTCCTGTCCATGCTGGTAGTCGAACTGATGCTGGGTCGGGAGCAGCCATGGCTAGCAGAAGAAGAATCCATGATTAGATACTCCTACGCACCTTCTGTGGAGAGAGAGCCGTCGAGGTCTCAGCCAGGGCTCAGGGCACTGGCCGGCAGGAGAGATCTCCATCACTGTGGTACCCCTCCGTCAAGACAGAGTTCAGCAGAAACTTTATACATCAACATCTGATCTCTTGACTTTCTTGTGCCAAATCCTCTCTATTGCGGAAGATGCTTTTTGAGACGGGATCCACAACACAACACAAAGTCCAGTCGCTCATTGTTTTGCCTGCCTGATGATATTCATCTCTCTAGGGCTGCAAACTCTCCAAGGATCTGATCCAAACAGATGGCTCCTGGAATCTGTCTGCATATCAACAACAAAACCATCTCCACTCCGCTTCACCTCGTCTTGAATTGGATTTAGCTGCAGTTTGTTCTCCTCTACCTCTTGTGAACTTGCCACAACTTCAATCAAAGGAGCTTGGTGCCGTGTTTGCTCTTGTAACCCGGAGTCCGGCAATGAAGCCATTCTTCTTCTGGCTTCACTCCTGTTTCTGTTGTACTTGCTGCTGCAAACTGCTTTCCATCTGATTCTGTAATCGCCACGGTTACCCATGCTGTTGTAACAACAGGACATGCAAGAGTGTTTGCCTCAATTCGTAGTTGTAAGCCTGAGACCTGTTGATATTGTAATAGGGGTCGACTTCCTCATCTTCATGATGGGCTGTATCTGTCTCATTCCATTCAGATATGCAAGAACCTGCTTCGGATTCGAACTCATTTGCTCTTGCATCTTTTCCATATTTATCCCTGATGCCGTTGTTGCTCCTCCAATTTAGGGTCAAGAGAGATACTTGCGATGTCTTCGCCTTTGTCTTTTCACTCTTGAAAGATTCAGGATCTGAAGTCTTGGATGGATCTCTCAGAGGAAGTTTGTTACCATGTATGTGAACGCGTGTACCAAACCTTTCATCTACAAAGACTAAGTGAATCTGCCTTGGAATCGAAGACATTTCATGGACTTCCCTACGTGACCTATGGCTCCCCATGCTCGCATCACTGAAATCATGGCTCGCAGACAGCAAGAGCGTTGTCTGCAGAAGTGAGTTGCAAAGTCGATGTGATAACAGAAGAGTGAGCCTCCTGCGACAAGAGCACAAGAGACTTGGAGGGCACAAGAGACTTGGAGGCATCGGCTATGTTCTGATCTTTTACAGTTTATTGCACAAAACCATCGCAACACAACAGCAAACAAAGATGGAGATGTCATAAACACAAACACAACTCTACACATCTCTTCCCCCCCCCCCCCCCCCCCGGCCCCCCCGGTTTCCATCCTCAGCGGACGCTCTCTTTCCTCGACAGCTGACAGGTCCCTCCCGAAGGCTTCATGGCTTACCGCTTCCCCTTGTGAAACACCTGCAGGATCATCCCGAAGATCAGCTGCAGCCCCAGCGCGTACCCCGCGAGGATGCTCAGGTCCTTGTACACCGGCTTGTCGCTCATGTCGTAGAAGTCCAAGACCGCCTTCCCGTCACTGTACTGCAGGCTGTTGAAATGCTTGATGGGCTCGAACTCGTTCACCATGAACACCCGGAACGAGTAGGTGTGGAACGCGATGTAGTAGCCCCAGATGAAGTAGTCCGGGATGTCGGACTTGATCTTCATGAAGCCCTCGCACAGCATGAAGAAGCCGTACACCGCCGCCCCCAGCGCGATGCCGATGATGTAGTGCGGCACCACCGACGCCACCACGCACATGAAGGCCTCGGCGGCGACGAGGGAGAGGAAGAGGTCGGCCAGGAAGATGCCGAAGCCGTTGAGGCCCGACGGGAGCACGACCAGGGCCGTGCTGATGAGCGAGATGATGAAGAGCCCCGGCAGCGACATGAGGAACGTCGCCAGCACGTAGGAGGGGACCATGTACCAGCCGTTGGCTCGCTCTCGCAGAAACACCGCTCGCTCCAGGATGAAGAAGGGCAGCACGGCAACCGACATGAAGACCAGGAACGCAGCCACGTAGAAGAGCATGGTGATGCGGCTGTTGATGTCCGAGGCCTCGATGCCCAGCTTCCAGAACATGAACCCGATCATCGCGCACAGCATGACGTACATGATGAGGCGGACGAGGAAGATGCCGGGGTTGCGAGCGTTGTTGAAGAAGGCGCGATGAGACAAGGTGAGCAGCTGCGACCAGAAGCCGTTGGCCGTGCCTGCCACCAGCACCTCGTGCTCGATCGGCTGGCCGATGGCGGCGATGAGCGACATGCCCTCGGGCTGGCTGGTGAAGGCGGAGGCGAGCGCGCTGACGTCGGCATGGCCTTCGAAGTCGGTGTTGGCGAGGCGGAGGAAGAAGTCAGCGGGGTTGGAGAGGGAGGGGCAAGGGTGCCCCAGCCTGCCGAAGTACTCCACCGAGTCTCTGGCGGATCCGAAGTAGAGGCACTTGCCCTCGGACAGGAGGCAGAACTTGTCGAAGCTCGCCCAGACCTCCGAGGGCGGCTGGTGGATGGTGCAGACGACGGTGGTGCCGAGCTTGGCGAGGTAGGAGAGGTGCTTCATGATGTTCTCTGCAGCCGCCGAGTCGAGGCCTGACGTGGGCTCGTCGAGGAGGAGGATGGAGGGGCTCCGCACGAGCTCGACCGCGATGGAGAGGCGGCGGAGCTGACCGCCGCTGAGGCCCTTCCTGAAGACATCGCCGACGATGGTGTTGCTGCACGAGTCGAGGCCGAGGACGTGGATGACGCTGTCGGCGTAAGCCCGGCGCTCGTGCTGGGAGCACTGGGAGTGAGGGATGAGGAGGTCGGCGGCGTAGTACATGGTCTCGCGGACGGTGAAGGGGGTCTGGAGGGCGTACTCCTGCTGGACGTAGGAGGCGATGGAGCTGAAGGCCTGGTTGCGACGATCTCCGTTGACCAAGACTTCGCCCTTGAGCGTGCGGCCCTTCTTGGAGCCGTCGATCCTGCCGGCGATGGCGTCGAGGAGGGTGGTCTTGCCTCCGCCGGAGGGGCCGCAGATGGCGAGCATCTCGCCGGGCCGGACGATGCCGGAGATGTTATCGAGGATGCGCTTGGTGACGAGCTCGGACTTGTTGGAGGAGGGGCTGGTGCGGCGGACGCGGACGTCGTAGGTGATGCCGGTCCATGCGATGGTGGCAGGGCGGACCTTGAGGGAGAGCTTTCCGGAGGAGGAGGAGGGGAAGGAGTCCGTCCTACTATACCAACGTAAGCGTCAGGTCGAATACTTCAAAGAAAATTCAGGAAATCAGGAAGGTATATAGGGGGATCAGGCATGGGGAATCTCAGAAGGGTTGTCATATGATATGTGGGAGTAGCGTTGAGAAGGAGATGGTTAAGAAGCTTACGTTGGGCTCGACCACGTGTCTTGTGAAATCATTCCTGCAGGGGGCACCTGAACATTGCTGTCCGTTTCATAGACGAGATCCGCGGGCTGCATGGGAATGACATATTGTTTGTCTTGCTCTCCAGACATCCTGAGAGTTGGGTCCAGCGTTCAGGTAGCAGGTGCTATTGCTGCTGCTCGATCTTGGTCGCTTCTTTTAGGGCAACGCTGTTGGGGCAGGAGGAGGGAGTGTGGAAGAGTATCGTTGAGAAGGAGGGGGAAGGAAAGGGAAGGGAAGGGAAAGGAAAGGAAGGGAAGGGAAGGGAGGGGAGGGGAGGGGAGGGGAGGGGAAGGGAGGGGAAGGGAAGGGACGTCGATAAACAAGAGGAGGCGGTAGGGGATTTATTGACCGGACTCATCTCGCCCTTTACAGGTAAAAGGGTAGGGGTCCCACAAAACCTGTACAACACCGGTCCCATTCTAGGTAAATGTACCGGTGAAGGGATATGTATAATTTCCTCCCAGGGGGTGGGGGTTGCTGTAGGCACATTATCTATAGGTGACTTTCATGGTTGTAAGTTAGCTCCACAGTAATTCCTCACTGGGGGTGGGGGGGGTCTGTTACGTGGTGATAGTATGGGGGTGATTCTAGGTAGTATGTAGGGGTAGGGCTAAGAAAATGACAGGGTGGTCTGACCCCAGGGGGTCCTTGGGTAAACTTGGCGTGCTCGATGCCATCTCGAGGTGCAAAAGTTGGCAGTAAGAGGGGGTGGTGGGGGTGTACGTGGGGGGTAGGGGTTACCGATGCGGTCTGTGACAGTAGCTGACTTGAATCATAGGCGTAAGGGGTGAATCGGGGGTGAGGGGAGGGGGGGGGTAAGTACAGGTCGAAAACACTATGGAAGGGGTACATCTGAGCCTTGTGGACAGGGTTGTTGATATGGTGACGGTGGGTAGTCATTCCGGGGGTCCGGGGTCGTTTCACTTTGCCGTGGCATCGAGTACGGCACCAGTCAAACGGCAGCAGACCCTCAATCTGAAGTACCCACCGATCCCCCCACAACCACCCCCCCCTTCCCCCCCCTCAGGGACACTGCGGCACTCAAAGGGGTGGATGGTCGCGAGATCTCCCGGGTTCTCCGCCCAGCTCTTCTGTACCGGCAAGATTTACTCATCAAAGTCGAGTCACTTGACAGGAGCGGACGTTGCCAGTAAGTGACTGCGGGGGAGGGGTCCCGGCACTAAAAAAAAAGTCAACTTTTGGGTCTCAGACAGTTATTCGTTGGACCCCTGCCACCCTCCCCTACCTCAATGATACGTGTGGCTCTGCGGACCCCTACTGTTCACCTGGAACTCCTTGGTTGGGTAGTCACCCTACCCCTGCTGAAATGCGAGCAAGTCAAGCGACGGGTACGGAAATGAGAAGGCTTGCCACTATATAAGAGGAGTCGGAAGACCTGCTTCCTTACGCTCAGTCCTCTACATCTCTCTTTCTTCACGTCCTCCTCCGCTCCCCTCACATCTCGACCATTCATCTGTTGGTGAAGCCAGCACATACACAACAAACTGACAACGGCACCAGACATCTTGAAAAAATATGCAAAGAACGCAGTACGTTGTTCCCATGGAGCCCGCGGATCTCGTCTTTGGCACGGACAGCAATGTTCAGGTGCCCCCTGCTGCAATAACTTCACAAGACACGTGGTCGAGCCCAACGTAAGCTCTTTCCCTCTTCTCATGACGTTCCATGGATCTACTTCGATGTTGACCGATTCCCTCTTTCAGTGAAGCAGAGTCCTCCCCCTCCTCCTCCTCCGGAAAGCTCTCCCTCAAGGTCCGCCCTGCCACCATCGCATGGACCGGCATCACCTACGACGTCCGCGTCCGCCGCACCAGCCCTTCCTCCAACAAGTCCGAGCTCGTCACCAAGCGCATCCTCGACAACATCTCCGGCATCGTCCGGCCCGGCGAGATGCTCGCCATCTGCGGCCCCTCCGGCGGAGGCAAGACCACCCTCCTCGACGCCATCGCCGGCAGGATCGACGGCTCCAAGAAGGGCCGCACGCTCAAGGGCGAAGTCTTGGTCAACGGAGATCGTCGCAACCAGGCCTTCAGCTCCATCGCCTCCTACGTCCAGCAGGAGTACGCCCTCCAGACCCCCTTCACCGTCCGCGAGACCATGTACTACGCCGCCGACCTCCTCATCCCTCACTCCCAGTGCTCCCAGCACGAGCGCCGGGCTTACGCCGACAGCGTCATCCACGTCCTCGGCCTCGACTCGTGCAGCAACACCATCGTCGGCGATGTCTTCAGGAAGGGCCTCAGCGGCGGTCAGCTCCGCCGCCTCTCCATCGCGGTCGAGCTCGTGCGGAGCCCCTCCATCCTCCTCCTCGACGAGCCCACGTCAGGCCTCGACTCGGCGGCTGCAGAGAACATCATGAAGCACCTCTCCTACCTCGCCAAGCTCGGCACCACCGTCGTCTGCACCATCCACCAGCCGCCCTCGGAGGTCTGGGCGAGCTTCGACAAGTTCTGCCTCCTGTCCGAGGGCAAGTGCCTCTACTTCGGATCCGCCAGAGACTCGGTGGAGTACTTCGGCAGGCTGGGGCACCCTTGTCCCTCCCTCTCCAACCCCGCTGACTTCTTCCTCCGCCTCGCCAACACCGACTTCGAAGGCCATGCCGACGTCCGCGCGCTCGCCTCCGCCTTCACCAGCCAGCCCGAGGGCATGTCGCTCATCGCCGCCATCGGCCAGCCGATCGAGCACGAGGTGCTGGTGGCAGGCACGGCCAACGGCTTCTGGTCGCAGCTGCTCACCTTGTCTCATCGCGCCTTCTTCAACAACGCTCGCAACCCCGGCATCTTCCTCGTCCGCCTCATCATGTACGTCATGCTGTGCGCGATGATCGGGTTCATGTTCTGGAAGCTGGGCATCGAGGCCTCGGACATCAACAGCCGCATCACCATGCTCTTCTACGTGGCTGCGTTCCTGGTCTTCATGTCGGTTGCCGTGCTGCCCTTCTTCATCCTGGAGCGAGCGGTGTTTCTGCGAGAGCGAGCCAACGGCTGGTACATGGTCCCCTCCTACGTGCTGGCGACGTTCCTCATGTCGCTGCCGGGGCTCTTCATCATCTCGCTCATCAGCACGGCCCTGGTCGTGCTCCCGTCGGGCCTCAACGGCTTCGGCATCTTCCTGGCCGACCTCTTCCTCTCCCTCGTCGCCGCCGAGGCCTTCATGTGCGTGGTGGCGTCGGTGGTGCCGCACTACATCATCGGCATCGCGCTGGGGGCGGCGGTGTACGGCTTCTTCATGCTGTGCGAGGGCTTCATGAAGATCAAGTCCGACATCCCGGACTACTTCATCTGGGGCTACTACATCGCGTTCCACACCTACTCGTTCCGGGTGTTCATGGTGAACGAGTTCGAGCCCATCAAGCATTTCAACAGCCTGCAGTACAGTGACGGGAAGGCGGTCTTGGACTTCTACGACATGAGCGACAAGCCGGTGTACAAGGACCTGAGCATCCTCGCGGGGTACGCGCTGGGGCTGCAGCTGATCTTCGGGATGATCCTGCAGGTGTTTCACAAGGGGAAGCGGTAAGCCATGAAGCCTTCGGGTGGGTCCCAGCTGTCGAGGAAAGAGAGCGTCCGCTGAGGGTGGAAACCGGGGGGGCCGGGGGGGGGGCGGGGCTGGAAGAGATGTGTAGAGTTGTGTTTGTGTTTATGACATCTCCATCTTTGTTTGCTGTTGTGTTGCGATGGTTTTGTGCAATAAACTGTAAAAGATCAGAACATAGCCGATTCCTCCAAGTCTCTTTTGCCCTCCAAGTCTCTTGTGCTCTTGTCGCAGGAGCATCACTGTTCTGTTATCACATCGACTTTGCAACTCACTTCTGCAGACAACGCTCTTGCTGTCTGCGAGCCATGATTTCAGTGATGCGAGCATGGGGAGCCACAAGTCATGTTGGGAAGACCATGAAATGTCTTCGATCCCAAGGCAGATTCACTCAGTCTTGGCAGATGAAAGGTTTGGTACACGCGTTCACATACATGGTAACAAACTTCCTCTGAGAGATCCATCCAAGACTTCAGATCAGCTCCTGAATCTTTCAAGAGTGAAAAGACAAAGGCGAAGACATCGCAAGAATCTCTCTTGACCCTAACTTGGAGGAGCAACAACAGCATCACGGATAAATATGGAAAAGATGCAAGAGCAAATGAGATCGAATCCGAAGCAGGTTCTTGCATGTTTGAATGGAATGAGACAGATACAGCTCAGCATGAAGATGAGGAAGTCGACCCCTATTACAATATCAACAGGTCTCAGGCTTACAACTACGAATTGAGGCAAGCACTCTTGCATGTCCTGTTGTTACAACAGCATGGGTAACCGTGGCGATTACAGAATCAGATGGAAAGCAGTTTGCAGCAGCAAGTACAACAGAAACAGGAGTCAAGCCAGAAGAAGAATGGCTTCATTGCCGGACTCCGGGTTACAAGAGCAAACACGGGACAAAGCTCCTTTGATTGGAGTTGTGGCAAGTTCACAAGAGGTAGAGGAAAACAAACTTCAGCTAAATCCAATTAAAGACGAGGTGAAGCGGAGTGGAGATGGTTTTGTTGTTGATATGCAGACAGATTCCAGGAGCCATCTGTTTGGATCAGATCCTTGGAGAGTTTGCAGCCCTAGAGAGATGAATATCATCAGGCAGGCAAAACAATGAGCGACTGGACTTTGTGTTGTGTTGTGGATCCCGTCTCAAAAAGCATCTTCCGCAATAGAGAGGATTTGGCACAAGAAAGTCAAGAGATCAAATGTTGATGTTTAAATTTCTGCTGAACTCTGTCTTGACGGAGGGGTACCACAGTGATGGAGATCTCTCCTGCCGGCCAGTGTCCTGAGCCCTGGCTGAGACCTCGACGGCTCTCCCTCCACGGAAGGTGCGTAGGAGTATCTACTCATGGATTCTTCCTCTGCTAGCCATGGCTGCTCCCGATCCAGCATCAGTTCGACTACCAGCATGGACAGGACCTTCCCTTGCCTCGTCGACGTCTACCGAGTGATCAGTATCGTTGGCATCGAGCTGGATATGCCCTTTGCCAGCGCGCGTCCTCGGAGAGAGCTGGAGGCAGGACAGCAGGTTACCTTTGCCTTGCTTTGGACCGGAGAAGGGATGGATCTTTGAAGGCAGGAGCGCAGGGCAGTCGAGGCTTCAGAAGAAGACGAAGACGATGACGATGACGATGACGATGAGGACGAGGACGAGGACGAGGACGAGGACGAGACAGGGGCAGAGGCAGAGGAGCAAGAAGCTCTGCTCAGTTGCAGTCTGATAATGAATGGGATCGACGCTCTATCCACGTCCTCCCTCAATTGCTGACTTCCCGGATGAATGGAACAATCACGGTATTGCTCGAGACAGGAGATTACTTGTCGCAAGTTGAAGTGACCTCCTCCTCCTCCTCCCCCTCCTCCTCTCCCTCTCCCTCTCCCCCCTACCCCTCCCCCTCTTCCTCTCCCCCTTCCTCCTCCTCTTCCTCCTCCTCTTCCTCTTCCTTCGCCTCCTCCTCCTCCTGCTCCTCCGATGCATCACAACTTCAGTGACATGAGTCGGATGTGCAGACGTGAGCACACTCGATCAGATACTTCTACCGCGATGGACCGTGGGTCGCCAGCCTGAACTGTACGGTCTTCCTACGAGGAGAAAGTATTCTTCGGGATGATCCTGCAGGTGTTTCACAAGGGGAAGCGGTAAGCCTCTCTGGTGCGTCCGGTCCTTATCGCCAGAGAATGTGAAGCCTTCGAACGAGGGTTGACCAGATTGAAACGTTTCTCCCGTCTGGTTGTAAACATGAAGGAATAGCCTGGTGAATATTAGAATATCATTACGTGCGGTATTGAAATACATAGCTACTTGAACCTAGTCTAATAGCCTCACTGATATTGACAAGTTTCGTCTGCTCTTGTGCTTGTGACGATCGGGCGATCCGCTCATCCGATGATCACCGGGCGATCAAGTTTGGCCAGAAGTTTGGCCGTTGATCCTCTGGTCTGCCGACATGTGCGGCTTCTACCACACTGTAGCATCCGGATAATTCCGTACAACAAAAAGTTGAGTGAAGATTCAATTGAGACTACCGGTGGCGGTGAACATGGAGGGGCGGGAGCGGCACGCGGGCGATGGCGATGGCGGCAGAAGCTGAGCAGACGCGAGAGAGGGAGGGAGAAAGTTAGGATCTCCTCCTAGATCTTCTGCAGATGAGGGGAATGGCTGAGCCCCTGCGATCAAGGATCGCCGAGGAGTCTTCGGCATGCGAAGCTGTTTCCATCAAGAAAAGGTGCATGCGACGATGGTCGATGCTGCCAAGAGTCGAGCGGGTGGAGCTGATGCAGTCTTGCTTCACTCGATGGTTGGAGCTACATTTTGAGAGCAGAACATATCAAGATAGGTTGTTTCCATCTCAAAAAGGCAGGAAGATGGACCTCGACGAAAATTTTCATTCAAATTCGCCTGAACATTCTCACGATGATGTGAAGACAGAAAATCTGAGGCTGAAAGAGAGAAACAAGGAACTAGAGGCATATTTGACAGAGATGAGCGAAAATCTCTACGTCGTGGAAGATGAAGTCAAAATCCTCCGCGACACTTTGAAGAAATACGTTGGATTTCTAAATGCTCTGGATCAATCACAGTATGATATTATCTTGTCAGAATCGAACTTTGGTGACAGAAGCATCGATGCAAAGAAGAATGATGAATCAACCCTTCGAATGACGTACATCACGTCAAGACACATTCATGGGATCGATGTATCACAAGTAACGAAGATCGAACAAACCTTAGAAGACTTGCATGTTGATCACTCTCAGCTCCATCCTACTGCTCAGAAATCTCTGAGCAGGAAAGCTCTTGAGAGCAGGAAACAAACTCTCCAAGGAGTCACGATGTCACCGATCCTTCTCTCAAAGGAACGAGCAGACGAGAATCGTGAACGAGAAGTCTTGGGGTTGATTGCACAGATCCAGGAGGAATTGAGCACAGACAGCTCGAGCAGGGCATCAGGACACATGACGGCAACCAGGTCGTCGGCAGGCACGGCTAACAAGTCTTTGAGCATGGTAGATCCAGACTCTTTGAGCGAGTTGTCTCATAGCGACTGCGATGATTCCTTCAAGGACCCCAGCCCCGGGCTATGGTCGCTGAAAGAGATGGACCTGATAGCGGAGAAGTGCGAACAGCTGAGAATCGCTCAAGAATCGATAGAGGCTCTGCAAGCAAAGATTGCTCGCTCTGAACTTGGAAGAGCAGACTTGCATCGCAGACTCGAGCATGCGAAGAGTGAACTACAGATTGAAAGGGAAAGGAATCGAAGCTTGGAAAGGATCTTTGGCTGACGCTTTCAAGTTGCCCTCACAGATTCAGGTCATTTGATTATGTTGTTGTCCGCAATAGTGATCATCGTCGACGATGGGAGAGATGGAGGCTGCAGTAGAAGTTGGCATCAAGGTGAAAGCTAGTGTTGTCACATCGTGGCGCACATGAAGTGGAGGATGTCATCTTAAAGCGTCAGTCAATTTAATCATTTCGAATTGATAAAATAAAACTACAAGTGATCCTGGAGTTCTATAGTGGCAACTCTACAATTACAGCAAATCGATGTGTCAAGGAGTAGATGTACAGAGGTCAAAACACGACATCGGCGTGAAATGCAAAATTCAAACTCCTGTTCTTACTGGGCCCAAGTAAGAACGTTGCCTGCGCCCTGCCAACAGAATCAGAACTATTTTCCACACAAGGCACACAAGCAAGTACCTGCATCCTAGCTCGGATGGCTTTTGCAGCAAGTCTCGTTTCGGCAGTAACTCGCTGAGCAGTCGCGTTGTCTATGTGGTTGGAGGACTGGTGAATCTGAGAAGGCTGATTCACAGACTTGGGGGCAGCGAAGGAAGATTTGGACACAGAGACCATGGGCTCCTCCTCGTCCTGCGAGAGAAGGCAATAAGATTCCCAACCGTCGCGCTATCATCAAGATTGAATTTCAGACCTGTGCCCAGGGGGCAGCTCCTCGGTACTTGTAAGCATCCATCGGTCTTGGAGCTGGCTCATGGTAGTCGATCTCCGGGTAGTCTACCTCATCTGGCAGAGGCTGCGCATAGTATGGCGCATGATCATATGGAACGTGGAGTTCGGCGCCCTTCGGCGGCATCAAAACACCAGCACCATAAGCGTTTGATGGGGGGGCCCAAGAGTCAGCATCGGTGGCCGCCCATGGGGGTCCTTGTCCACCAGAAGGCTTCATGGACAGCGGCTTTCCAGCAGCCTCATACTGCGGAGATTGATTCGGAATGCCCGTGCGCTTTCCTCTGTTACTCGGTGGTCCTCGTTTGAACTCATCCGCATCGTCATCCTGAAATTCAAGTCAATACAGCCAGCTGTCTAGGACCAAGAAATTGCACCTGAGCCCATGGGCAGCCACCTGCCCCTGATTTTGACTGGGGTCGGCGAACTACCGCCTGCCTAGAGGAGTGGGATAAGGAGAACGTTTGGACACAAAGAAATTAGCAATTCTCACTTTTCTGCTTGATCATCGCACCAGGGGAATGACATGATAACAAGGGACTTGTTGAAGATGACCTGTAGAACAAGACTATGAGCACCATTGCAGTGCCCCACTATCCTTCATCGAGGTACATTCATTCATCTCACCATACACTACACCTCCCCTCCCTCTTCCGTCCCCTACAGCAACAGTCACGGTTAGATTGCTGCCTCCATCTGATGCCTTTTGGATATTATCATCTCATTTGGGTTTGATAAGATCATATTCTATTTGATCTGGTGGGTTGCAACCACATACAAGAGCTTTGGATGGCATTTGTCTGCTACCCCGTTGTCCACTTCTCCCATTGCGCGACATTATCTTGTACATCATCGTAGCTTTTCTGATTTGACTTCTCAGTAATCTATTAGATCACAAACCATCTCCTCACAGTTATCTCTCCATAGCTCTTCCTTTCTTCTTCTCTCCCTCCTCCATTCCCCTCTGCCTCAACGATCCTCCTCGACATCTTTTGGCGCGCAAACCCCGGAAAACCCTGCAGGCAAACCACTGATCTTCAACCCCCCCAGGTTTCTGACCATTGACTACCCGTGTATTTACTTATTAAAATACCCGTAGTCATCGGCTACTGACCCACCCCCACTTACAAATGTTCCTCCAACCGATGGGGAAACTTTTTCTCTGACCCACGCATAACTCTGCGCTGAATTGTCCAAATTCCATGAGGACTTTTGAATTTTTGAATTATCAAATGAAATATTTCGAATACGTCGGTTATTATTTTTGGCCTTTTCAAATGGCCGCCGGGCCCGGAGCGCCGGGCCTTTGAAATTCAGTAACATTGCGGTAGGCCGGGCCCGGGACATGGTGGGGACGAGGGTCAACAAAGTGGAGGCCGTATGGCCTGCAGAGGAAAAGAAGAGGAAAGGAGACCAAGGAGGAGGAGGGGAGGGGGAGAGAGAGGAGGAAGATGGGAAATCGAGGAGGCAATGTTGATACATATCAGCTCCTCACACAAGAGTCAGTGAAGGATTGCGAGCCTTTGTGTGTATATGGCGAGGAATGGCAAGGTGCTTCGTTTTGGAAGCCGAGTCCTTGGTAAATGCTCACACGATTACATGCGATGAGGTGCAGATGATTTGGATGTTTGGAACATTATGTTTTTTTCTGTACATGATTTGCTTCATTTCACCCCAGCCGCTCCTCATGCTCCTGATCTTTTCATCCCAACGAAGACTGGGGATCAATCAACACAGCTCAGCTAAAGAAATTTCACAGGATCCGATGCCTCGTGAGAGACGAACTTCACCGGGACTTCTCCCTCGCCTTGCTATCTATCTCACTTTCCTCGTCCTGCCATGGTCCTCTAGTGCCTTCTTACAAGGTACCCGCCAGCATGCTCGTGACAGCGCTTATTCTCAATCCATCAGGTCCTTCGCTCTCCCTCCCCAAGAGCATGAGCCTTCGCCAGGCAGGGACGAGTCTTGGGCTGCGCATGGCGATCGACCCGCAGGAGGTTGAGAAATTCATGGACAAGGTCAATCTCATGCCATTCATGTTGCACAGCAGCAGCTGCATGCTGCTGTAGGTTCATCAGAGTAATGAGTTCCTCCCCAGGCTGAGAACGGCAAAGTGAAACCGAAGAAGAGGACCCCACTAGCAACCGCGATGAACAAGCGCTCCAAGGCTCTGGCAATCGGGATGGAATGCTGCACTGGTGTGGAGGTCTTGTTGTTCCCTTGTCTCTTTGATGTCTGATGCGAGTCACGGACTTCACCTGGAAGTAAAACCTTGATTTGACTTTGCGTCTTCATCAAATGTTGCTGCAGACACGCCGGTGAAATCTTCCGATCCACAAGATCCCTTCCAGATCACTGGCAAAGCAGGCATCTCCCAGGCAAGACTCCCTGTCTCCTCTGTCATCCCCATCCCACTTTCGCCTCAACCCTTTTACCCCTCCTCTTCTCTTCCACCCCTTCCCCTCTTCCACCCCTCCCCCTCGTCCTCCTCCATCCCTCCCCCTCTTCCACCTCTCCTCCTGGTCCCCTCCCCCTCCCCATTCCCCCCCTCCCCTCCTCCCTTCCTCCACCTCTTTCACCCTTTCTCTTCCTCCCCCTCCTTCTGCCCCCAATCTTTCGCTCATCCCCCTCTTCCTCCCCCTCTCCCGCTGATCGTGATGTCTGCAGGGCCTAAGAGATGGTCAGTGCTGTGCCATCTGGATCGACCTGCAGCCGGAGGGAAGAGACTTGGAGTGCCTGGAAGCATTCGGCAAAGAGCAGCAGACTGCTGCGGGAGAGTTTCCAGGCCCTGGTGAGCTGCTGGCAGCGTGTGGCAGGATGCTGACTTGAACTCGTTCCTCGTCCCCGTCAGTCTGTGTGATCCGAGGGGGGGTGTCCTCCCTCAAGGAGATTGCAGAAGCCAAGGCAGCCGGTGCTGGAGCCGTGGCGTTCGCTGCTGGCGATCTGTCAGAGGAGGAAGCGGGGGTGTGTGACTTGACATTTGGAGGAGGAGGAGGAGGAGGAGGAGGAGGTGGTGGTGGTGGTGGTGGTGGTGGTGGGAGGTGGGAGGAGGAGCAGGCGGAGGCGGAGGCGGAGGCGGAGGAGGACGTCCTTTGATGAGACTTTCGTGAGCGCAGAAACTGTCGCGGTACGCTCAGGTTCTTGATATGGAAGCCGTAGCCATCGTTTCGCAAGAGGACGATGCAAAGATCGCGGTGCGTGAAGGACGGCAAATTTTCCTTGGCTCATCCTCACAGAGCAGGCGGCATGCAACTGCGAGGTGGTGATTGCTGAGGCATATGACGCCGAGTCTGCTCAGCAGGTGACATCCTCCTACCTTCTCGTGCTCGTGCTATTGTCCTTGTCCCTTCCCCTGTTCCTCTTGTCTTGTTTCCCTCTCCCTCCCTCCTCCCTCCTCCCTCCTCCCTCCTCCCTCTTCATGCTTCTCCTCATTTTTTCTCTTTTCCCTCTTCCTCTACATCTCAAACCTGTTCGTCAGATCTTGAAGAGTCTTCCCGAGAGTCAAGTCAGGATTGCTCGAGTCAATTATAGGAGAGAGACAGAAGAAGATTGCTTCGAGCTGGTTCGCCCCGTGCTGCTCCTGATCCTGCTCCTGCTTCTGCTCTCCTTCATCATCATCCTCTTCCTCCTCCTGCTCCTTCTGCCCGATCCTTGTTCGCTCCCTCGTCCCTCCGCTCCTCCTCTGCCCTCACTCGCCCGCAGACAAAGCAGCTCCACAGCTCGGGGTACACGGGAGTCATCGTCTCGGGAGTTTGCAACGGCGTCCCTGAGGTCAGGCGCACCTGCCTGCCATTTCTTCTCATCCACCAGCACAGGACCTGGAGCAGGCCCTCTACGTCATAGGGCAGATGACAAGCAAGCGCAGCTCTCAGGTACAATCCTCTTCCTCCAGCTCCTCCTCCTCCTTCTCCTCTTTCCGCCTCCTCCTCCTCCTTCTCCTCTTTCCGCCTCCTCCTCGTCCCGCCTCCTCCTCCTTCTCCTCTTTCCGCCTCCTCCTCGTCCCGCCTCCTCCTCGTTCCGACTCCTCCTCCTGTCCTGACGTCTCCAGGTCAACCTCCGTCTCCTCGGGGCTGATCGTCTCCCCGGTGCCCCGGTCTCGCGCGAGCCCTCCCCTGCTCCGAGCTCCCCTGCCCCTGCAGGAGTGTCGACTTCGGCTCCAAAGAGTGAGGACCTAGCTGCTGTTCCTCCTCCTCCTTGTCTTCTTTCTCCTCCTCTTCTTCCTTTTGTTCCTCTTCGTCCTCCCCCTTGACCTCGTCTTCCTCCTCCTTCTCCTCCTCCCCATTTCCTTCCCCTCATCGGCTGCCTTCTTATTATTTCCCCCCCTGCCCCTCATTGTGGTGTTTGCAACCTGACATCAATGCGTACAGAGACGGGAGGAAAGACCAAGGTGACGAAGTTTGACAGTCTGCAGCAGCAGCCCTCCTCCCTCCTCTCTCTCTCCTCCCTCC
>NW_005434593.1:135000-152004 GCF_000315625.1 Guillardia theta CCMP2712 | reverse complement strand
ACGACCGTCCCTCCCTTCCCTTCCTCCTCTCTCCTCCCTCCCTCCCTCCGCCTCCCTCCCTCCCTCCCTCCCTCCCTCCCTCCCTCCTCCTCTCTCCTCCTCCTCCCCCCCCCCTTCCTCGCTCTTCGCTCCCCCTCCTCCCTTTGATCTCCTGCTCCCCTTTTCCTCTCCTTTCCGCACTCACTCCTTTATCCTTTGACTTCGATCACCCCCCTCTCCACCAGCTTCGCCACCCCTCCGACATCCTGAGCCCTCATCGCAGCCTTTCTCCTCCTTCCTGCTGACATGCTTGACCGCAGGTCGGGATGGACACGTTCGGGCTCGACGAGTTCATGGTAGACGACGATGAATGAAGTATGAGCAAGACTGTTCAACAGTTTGTGAACTTGCTGTTGCTAGAGTTTATCAGTAGCGATGGTGATGGTAAAGATGGTTATGATGACGACTACGATGACGAAGATGAAAGGAAGGGAATGTTGAAATGGACGGAGCAGGGAGGGGGAGAAGAAGAAACTGTGACGGGGGAGCGTCAGGACGAGTCGGAAGTACAGGAGGAGAAGGTGATTGCGCTGTTTGTCGCGACAAATTTGCCGCAGGAGCAGGAAGAGAAGGAAACAGCGGTCTCAACCGTTCAGCCGGAATAACATAACTTGTGCATGTACAGCTTGGCATCATCGTCATCTTTCAGCTTGTACGGCGGTCAGAAGACAGGACACAGGAAGTAACAAGTCCATACCAGGCACTCGTACTCCTTCTCATCGACAACCTCCACCTTGAACGGCCTTGCCAACAAGTCAACGATGTTCGAGTTGTTCTTGTCCGTTTCTTACTTCCCAGGAAGTTCATCGATCTTGGCAAAGAACATGAACGAGAAAGGTCGGTCAACAAACACGTTGTAAATGATCGTCCCGGGTTTTACAAACTGCAAGATCGTCCATATCTGCAAGAGAATTGTTAGAACTCCAGATGAAGCAAGCAAGCAAACAAACAACCAGATTGTCATGGAAATCATCGTCATACAAGGAGTCAGATGACTGATTGTAAATCACTTCAGACATTATGATGTAGTCGAATTTCCCATCCTCTGTTTCGGATTCCTGCTTCAGAGGCCCCTGGGATAGATTGAGCAAGACGTAGGAAATCCTCTTTTCCCCTCACTCCCCTCTCCTCTCCTCTCCTCTCCTCTCCCCTCCCCTCCCCTCCTCTCCTCTCGTTTCCCTTCCTCTCCTCTCCTCTCCTCTCCTCTCCTCTCCTCCTCTCCTCACCCAGCGATCTTTCGCCTCCTCTCCCCACTGGAGCTCAACAACCCTGATTGAGCCTTTCCCCTGCCACCCTCAGACGTCACTCGATCTTTCCAAGACCATACATCTGAGTTGACAACTCAGTCAGACCTCCATCCCTTCACATCCAACATCGTTCCACTCGTTCAGCGACACGTCTTGCTCCAGCGCAAGGTTCTTCTTCACGCTCCTCCTCAGTTGATTGACACACCCCCAGCACCTGCAGCTGCCGCTCGCTGTCGCAGCCTCTTCCACTGCCAGTCAGAGTCACTGGGCAGGAGCAGCAGCGAGGAGGCCGAGTTCGCACCTCTACAACGAGCTTCCGTCGATGTGACATGCGCGCCCATCCTGCTGATCGCAAGGGACAGGTGACCCAGTCCTGCTCCGAGCTCCAACACTCTCCGTCCTGAGAACTCACTCTGCTTCTTCTGTAGGTAGTTGCGCAGCACCAGTGAAGCATTCCATAGGATGGTGCCGTCGGAGTTTTCCGAGTAGACCTGAGCACAAGGCAAAGATGACACACGTTTGCAGCATCGAGAGAAGAGGAGATTATAGGAGGGGAGGGGAAGAGAGGTGAGGTGAGGTGATCAGGTGGGTGTAAGGGAGAGATTCTAGGAGGGATGATAATGTTTCAAAACGAAGGGAAGGATATGGAGGGGAAAACCAAAGAAGCGGAGTTCGTCGAGAAGAAGGAGTAAGACGACCATAAGGAGGAGTAAGATGAGAAGGACAAGGAAGAGGAGAAAAACAAGAAGGAGAAAGAGGAGCAGGAGCAGGAGGAGCAGGAGCAGGAGCAGCAGGAGGTAGGGGCGGGGGCGGGGAAGAAACCTGCATAGCGACCGCACGATTGAGTTGGGTGCGAGAGGGGACGAGGGCCACATTCCTTGTTGGTCTATGTCGGGCAAACATGGTGAGCTACCCATGAGGGGAGGGGAGAGAGGACAGAACAGCACAGCACAGCACAGCACAGCACAGCACAGCACAGCACAGCACAGCACAGCACAGCACAGCACAGCACAGCACAGCACAGCACAGCACAGCACAGCAAAAGCACAGCACAGCACAGGATAGGAGCAGAGGATTGGACATTAGGAGGAAGGAAGAAGGAGATAGAAGATCAGTGAAGGAGGAGAGGAGCACCTTAGGGACAGTCAGGACAGGAAGGTAGGCAGCAGGAGAGGAGGAAGCCACTTCGTATCTGCCCTTCTTGGAGCGCATTCAACCATCGCATGCCGTCTGATTGTTTGGCATGCTCTGATATCACCGGGCAGGCCGATCATGAAGGGGTGAAGTGAAGGAGTGGACAAGACATGGAGTCTTCGCTAGCTTCGCCTCAAACGACTTTCGTGCAGAGCGCACGGTCAAGGTATGAGAGCGTCATCCTGGAGCATGAAGGGCAGAGAGTTGAGGATGCGAATCACCTTCGGATCGGGGATGTGTTCAGCATCGTGTGCGCGGACATTCCTGGATCGATGAGCTCCGATGGGTTTGTAGATGAGAACTGTTGGCTGAGACGCAACTTCGACCTTGCGGATGGAGCCGACGATGTAGACTCGCTGTTTGTTGTGTATGCAAAGGAGAATCATGCAGCTCGTATCAAGTACAACTCAACACTGCAGCACGTGGACAGTCTGGTCGGGATGACAGACGTGCAGAAGAAAAAGATGCTCGCGAGCCTCCTCTCCGACATGCAGAACGAGCAGATGACGAACGAGTCAGAGTCCAGGAGGAACCTGGGGAAGGTTGTCAAGTTCGGGGACAAAGTGCAGCTGAAGCACTTCAAGAGCGGCAAGATGTTGATCGCTGAGCAAGTGGGCAAGAACGGCTCCTCCGTGGCAGGAGTGAAGATCAGGAGGGACTACGACGAGAACTCATGGTTTGTCTTCACTCCAAGGTACAAGAGTCACAACCTCTACGATCCAGTCCGCTACCATGACAGCATCTGCATCGCCGCCTTTGCAGCAGAGACGTTCGTGCAAGTCGCCGCAGACAAGTCGGAGGATCCAGCGCACAACCTGCTGCCCTACGACGTCCATGAAATCTTCTCGTACCGAGACACCTGCAACTGGAAGCTGAGAAAGCATGCGAGGTGGGACAGCTTCGGCCCCAGCTTCGTCAGGGGAGGGAGTGTAGTCAGGCTGACCCACAAGGAGCACGACCTCTACGTCTCCTCCATCGTGCGGGGGGAGGAGTGCGAGCTGGGGCTGGAGAAGGATGAGTTGGGGCTGATGGCATTCTCGCTGTGGAGGTTGGAGCTGGAGGGAGGGGAGACAGGTCGGCAGGTCGAGTACGGCGACAACTGTATGCTGCAGAACCTGTTGACTGGGCGGTACCTCTGTCTCAGCAAGCAAGGGCTGGAGATGGCGCTAGAGAGGAACTACGATGCTCGTCTCACGTTGGATCCTGTCTTCCTTACCTCGGGCCTAATGCGTTGGGGGGGCTGCTGCCATATTCGCTCGCGAGAGCAGAAGGCGTACCTCCATGCGCAGCACGAGCATGACGGGAAGAGGTCGACGCTGACGATGATCGAGTGGTTGAACAAGGGGGATGTCTTCGATGTGCTGCCTGTGTCTGAGGATGTGGAGGTAGCGTGCAGGACGATGTTGAGTCTGGAGAAGGCGCTCAGGTTGTACCAGTCGCTGATCAACATGAAGGACTTCCAGGTCAAGGTCAACATATCGACCTACAACCACCTGTCCACCCTCAAGGTGCTTGAAGATGCCATCAACAACTGCAACGTCTCTCATCACAACCGCTCCATGTTCTGGAAGCACCTGCTGAGAAACAGCAAGGTGCTGGTGCTTGTCGTCGAGCTGGCTCTCTCCATCTACAACCTCTGGAGCTCGTCGGAGCACAAGAACGGGGAGTTCGAGTCCCTCCGCTCCATCTACTTCCGCTGCCATGAGCTCTTGCAGAGCGCATGCTACAACTGCTTCGCCAACGGCAAGACGATCTCTTCCTTCATCCGCGACTTCGACAGCCACTTGCGGAACCCGGTCTGCACCGAGATCGTCGGAGAGACTATCAAAGTGATCATACATGAGAACGAGGAGTTGATTGGCAACACTCAAGAATCTGACATCGACCAATTCATCTCTACCCTCCAGACATCTCACGACAACCTTCCGCTGCTCCTCAAGATCTTCACGTCGTACGCTAAGTGCGGAGACAAGGGGATCATACATCTTCAAGACTACATCTCCCACAAGCTGCTGCAGGACCTCTCCAAGTTCCTGATCAAGACTCACAAGGGGGACAAGGACATGGCGGAGGTCGTGTACCAGCAGGGCAAGGCGACCAAGACCATCGACCTCGAGGCCGTGTGCGTATCACCAGCGTACGAGGGAGTCTTCCACCTCTACCTCGTGTGTCTCGAGCTCTACGAGAGCCTCTGCATCGGCTGCAACCACCGCAGCCGTCAAGTGATCAACAAGCTCGTCAGCTACGACGCTCTCCTCAGCTCTCTCGAGGGAGAAAAGCTTCCCTTGTCCCTGCTGCGGAGGTTCGCCAGGCTGATGCTCGTGCTGTACGTCCAGCGCAACCCCAGCGACTACGTCCAGCTCCACATCTCAACGCAGCTTCTCCACGAGATCGACGAGGCTCTCGACCTGCCCCGCCCAACCTTCGAGCTCGACAAAATATTCCGAGACTTCCGCCCTCTGAAGAAGTGTGTGGTGAACAACCTGTTGAACTCGGCCAAGTTCGGGCTCCTCAACAAGAACAACGGCCAAGAGGCGCTCAAGGACGCTCTCCTGTACAGCCTGTCGCTGGCCGAGCTGTGCTCCGAGCTGTTGAGACTTGGCTGCTTCTCTGACTACGATGAGATGAACAGCTCGCTCATCCCTTGCCTTCTGTCCCACCTTGACAAGCGATACGTCCCCGACGAATGCGCTGATCGTTCAGACAACAGAGTTGAGAACGAGATCAGAACGACGCTGCTCAGGACCAAGCTTGCAGTCTGCCGCATGCTCGACTTCGTCTGCGACCTGAGGCTCAAGATCAGGCTCCCCAAGCTCCTCTCTGTGTACAAGGTTGCGATTCCATCGAGCAGGTCCAGGTCCTTCGGCCCCGAGGACGTGGAGAGGTTGGAGGAGCTGCTGAGGACGAACCACAGGGATGAGATGGCGAAGCTGATCTCCTACCTCTCCCTCTCCAACGGAGGGGGAGGAAACAGGCTCGCAGACAACCTGCTCCACCTTCTCAAGTTTGACATGAAGGAGCTTTCGCTAGTCGCCCTCAAACTTCTCTTCCGTGAACATTCGCCGAGGTTGGAGCTGTACAGAGAGTTGAACAACATACAGGTCTCCTCACTGCAACACTCCTCCTCCTCCTCTTTCTCCTCCTGCTCCAAACCAATCCTCCTCTTGCTCTTGCTCCTCCTCCTCCTCCTCCTCCTGCATGTCGACTACTTCCAGCATCTTCAGCGCTTTCTTTCTTCTCCTCACCTTCTCCTCAGATTCTCTTCGACCCTGGCTCCATCAGCGCCTACAAGAAGTGCAAGGAGAGCATGAGAACGCTACACAAGCACAGAGCTCGCCTCCTCCGCTCCCTCCGCTCCTCCTTCAAGACCGTCGCCATCGACCTCGAGGAGCTAAGCGATGTTTGCAGAGCTGTAGCCTCAGTCTCCGACATCTGCAGGCCGAGAGAGGAGACGGCAGAGGAGGTCAGAGTCTCGATCCACAACAAGGAGACCGTCCGCCGGTCCCGCGTCCACCTACTCATCGTCGAGGTACTGGAAGCAAGTATCAAGTGGATCTCAGCTTCGACGCTGTCGTATGATCCGAGGGAAGCTGAGAGGGGAGTGCTGGAACAGAGGTTTCTACGGCTGCTCTACCTCTGCTTCCGCTTCATCGACAGCTTCTGCCGCCATGCTGAAGAGAACCAGATGCTGCTGTCCAAGCATGTCGACCTCCTCCTCGTCTTCATCGGACGTGGGCTCCATGTTACCAGAGCTCTGTCCTCCATCTTCCAGGACAACTGGAAGTTGTCGAATGAGGTGGAGGAGAAGACCATTGCTCGGATCATCCAGCACATCATATCAGGGTCAGACCACAAGTACCGCAAGCCTCACTACCTCGACTTCTTCTGCTCCGTCTGCCTAGTAGGCGGCACCCACGTCTCCAAAAACCTCCAGTACACCTTCAAGCAGCTGTGCCAGTACGGGCCGTACAAGTGCGAGGGGTCGAGGAGCCTGGGCGGTGCCGACGACAGGTCGCCGGATACGGAGGAGGAGGCTCTGCTGCTTTTTCGAGGGCAGGGCGGGAGGCGGAGGAAGGTAGAGCTGCTGGCAAACGGAAGGTCTGCCGCCAATCTGACAGACAAGGTCCTGCACCTCCTGTCGACGGTACACAGCGGGAGCGAAGAGAAGGCATCCAGGGTAACGTTCACGGATGCTCTGGAGAAGCGATCAGTGTTCCACATGGCGTACCATGTGAAGCTGCTGAACTTGCTCATCGTCATGCTGGAGGATCCCAACTCAGAGCTGCACTTCCAGGTTCAGAGTCTGCTCCCTCCGACCAAGTTGAAGGAGGAGATCTTGTCTGAAGAGACGCTGCCATGCGCCAAGATGCACCTGCTCAGGATCATGCGGCTGTTGTACCTCAGGAACGACCAGCCCATCTCCCATCCGATCCTCCAAGAGAACCTGTGGGACATCATTCAGTACGTGCAGGAGACGGTCAGGTCAGTCAGCCTGCGAGAGTTCTCGGTGCTCTTCTCTCCTCGTTCCTTCAACTTCTCCCAGCTGTTCGTCAACGACTGGGCTCCCTTCATCAAGGACGTGCTGGTCAAGGAGGAGGTCATGGAGCAGACGAGCGAGGACAACATGACATGCCTTAGCCTTCTTGTCGACCGCATTGTCGACATTCTTAACGAGCGAGCGCTGAACGCTGACAGGGCCTCCGTCCTCGTCGACATCTACGAGATCGTTCGGTCCAGGCACGTCATCTCCACCGCCGTCCTCACCGACCGCGCAAAGCAGCACATGCAAGTCGACTCGAGCCGCAGGAGGCTGTCGGACGTGCGAGTGAGCCAAGAGGAGGAGGAGCAGCAGCAGGACTACAACCTGAAGGACATCAAGGACCTTGCTTCGGAGTTGATGCAGGGCGTCGAGCTCTTTGCGCAGGCTTTTCTGCAGGCTGTTGACCCCGTTGGGCGGCAGGAGACGGCTGCTGATGGGGAGAATGGGAGGCTCGTGCTAGGGCAGGACAGAGAGGAGATGTTGAACCTTTGCAACAGCATCCAGTTGCTGAAGGAGACGAAAGTGAACCTCTCCTCGTCGAGCTCGATCTCGGAGGAGCCGACGATGCTGTTCCAGGCGGATCAGGCGAAGTACATGGTGGAGCTGCTGATCAAGAACTGCTCTGGAGGAGGAGACATTGTTGAGCACGAGATGCTGATTGCGCTCAAGGTCAGTGTGCGTGTGCGAGAGAGGTCTAGGGACTGAGGAGGAGGAGGAAGAGTAAGAAGGGGAGCAGAAGTAGGAGCAGGAGCAGGTTGTGAAGGCGAGAGAGGATAGGAGAAGTCTCAAGAGGGCGAGAGGGAAGAAGCAGACATGACAAGATGAGAGATGTGGAAGAAGTGAACACTCGTAAGGAGGAGAGTTTTACATCTGTTCACAAATCTACCTCGTCGTCAAGAACTCCCTAACAACTTCATCGCAGGTGTTGAGAATCCTCACAGTAAGGTGGAGGAGAGCTGTCTCCGACGAGCTCCCGCCCGAGTGGCTCAGGAGTGAGGTTCCATCCCTTCTTGTCACACTGATGAGCGACAAGAACGTCAGCGACCGGCTCGCCTACTGTTGCATGGAAGTTGGGATCGAGCTCCTTCAGAGCGCGGGGCAGGTGTTCCAAGAGTCGTTCTACGAGGTGATCAGCATCATGAAAGGAGCCCCGGACTTCTTCGCGGAGCTCCAGCGGAGGATCAAGAGGGGGGAGCGGGAGGCGAAGGAGAAGCATTCGTCGAGGAGAGGGGCCAGGGAGCAGCACAGGGCCACTGCAGGGCAGGACGGCAGCCTCCACTCGCTGGTGGTGCGAGCGATCAGGATGAAAGGAGGGATGGGAGAGTCTCAGGTCAAGCACATCATGCGCTTCCTCCACCTGCTCTGCGAGGGTCACAACCTGAAGCTGCAGAACTTCCTGCGGTTCCAGCAAGGGAGCGCCCGGTCCGTCGACCTCGTGTCCAGTGCCGCCTCCTACGTCGACGGAGTCGTGCAGTACATCTCATGCCGGACGGTGGAGGAGGTTCAGGTCGCAATGCTCGCCATCGCTGAATTCACTCAGAGTCCTTGCCGGGGCAACCAGGTGGCGCTGGTGGATACGAGGCTGTGCGCTTGTGCCAACGAGATTCTGAGCCTCAACATGGCGAGGACTAGCTCGAAGGTCGAGGAGGAGGAGGAGGAGGAGTACGAGAAGAACATCTTCAAACTGAAGGCGGCTACTGCTACAGTACTCCTTGCCCTCCTGGAGTGCGTCGACCGTTCTTATATCCCAGAGAGGATGCTTGCTTCTTTGAACGCCAACAACCTCATCGACAACATGAACCTCTTGCTGCGCAAGTACAACCCGAACAGACTTCGGACTCTCAAGTCCCTCCATGACTGCGAGAAGATCAAGCTTCACATACCGAAGCACTTCGACGCCTCCTTCTGGGATATCCCGCACACGACTGGGGAGAGCGAGGAGGACAAGGAGGCTGAGACTATCGCCCAGCACTACTACATCACATACATCACTCTCGCAGAGTTCGACAACACCGGGACCTTGCAGAAGGCGTGCACAGAAGAAAACATATGGGACCTGAACAACTTGAAGCGGAAAGTTGGTGTGATAGAGATCAGCAGGAAAGGAGTGTTGGAAAGAGCTTACTTCATCATCCCAGACATCTGCCAGTACCTTACCGTCACCTCCAAAAAGCGCTTCATCTACAACGTCAAACGGACCAACTTGCAATCTCAGCTGACGGGTTTCACGGAGAGAATGGAGGAGTTCTACGATGAGATGAGGTATCAGCAGCTGCTGAACCAGCATCCCCTCCTGCGCTTCTTCGGCCTGTCCTACCGCGTGAGGGAGCAAGCCTTCTTCTTCAACGCCTGCCTCATCAACCTCGTCATCCTCTTCTTCTACGCGTACGAGTGCAACGGGTCGTTCGACTGCGGCGACAACGAGGACTTGAGGACGTACAAGGTCCGCCCTGTGGCCAAGGAATGTCTGATCGCCCTCTCAGTCGTCCAGTTCCTCCTCGCCATCACGCGGCAGTGGTGGTACGTGGTAGAGCGAGGGATCCCCAGGATCAAGCAGCTCATTCAGAGACACAGCTACCTCCCTCCGCAGAACCGCCTCCTCCAGCTCCTCCTCTCCCTCCCCCCCGATCAGTCCGACCCCAACTACCGCCATCGACGACTCAAGGTTTACCATCCTCCTGTGCGCTGAACGTGCTTGACATGCTTGCAGGTCCGACCGAGCGCGCTGCAAGTGAGGAAAGTCGACTTTGTGAGCGTGTTGTACCTCTTCTCGGACCTCTTCTTCTGGTGGATAACGCTCATGTCCCTTGCAAGCCTCCTCGCGCTCGTGCTCTCGTCGGAGGGGCGATTCTTCTTCCTCCTCATCCACCTCCTCGAAGTGTTCAATCACAGCCGAGTGCTGCGCAACGTGATCAAGTCCATCACATACCGTGGGGCCTCGCTGATCCAGACTGCCGTGCTGCTCGTCATCATGTACTACATCTTCGGCGTCGTAGGCTTCCTCCTCTTCCCTGAGAAGTTCCGCTTCGAGAGGGCCAACATCGAGGGAGGTCGCAGGCTGGACCCGAACAACAACGGAGCGCGGTGTACTTCAATATGGAAGTGTACCCTGGTGGTCCTGGACATGGGCCTGCGCAAGGGAGACCTTGGTGAAGCTCTCCATGAGATCCCTTGGACCGTCGACGACCCTTCCAGTCCCGATCGCTATCTCATCGTGTACCGCATGGTGTACACGTTCCTGTTCTACGTGATGGTCACGACGATCCTGATGAACATCATCTTCGGTATCATCATCGACACCTTCGCGGAGCTGCGCGAGAAGAAGGAGGAGCTGGATGAAGAGATTACGGGGAAGTGCTTCATCTGCGGCCTCGACCGCATCCTCTTCGACCAGGAGAGCAGGACGGGAACGGGCTTCGAGGACCACATAGGAAGAGAGCACAACCTCTGGAACTACCTCTACTTCTTCGTGTACCTCAAGGAGAGGGACTATGACGACTACTCCGGCGGCGAGTCTTACGTCTTCAGCAAGGTCCTGACCCTGGTACGTGACCCGGACACCCACGAGGTCCTCTGCGACAAAGACACTGGCAAGCAGCTCAAGGTCGCAAAGCAGAAGGTCGACCTCCTCTGGTTTCCTCAGGTAAGACTACCCCCTCCTCTTCCTCCTCCCCCCCCCCCCTTGCTCCCCTCGTCCCTCACCTCTCCTCCCTCCTTCCCTCCCTTCCTTCCGCCCACCCCACTCTGCCAACATCCCCCTCTCTGCCTCCAACTCTCTTTCCTTGTCTCTCACTCGTCCCATTCCCCCGCCTCCATCTGCTCGCTCCCTCCCTCCCTCCATCTCCCTCGCTAAAAGCTTGACAGAGAGCCGCGATCGTTCTTGGCGCTCATGGAGAGGGCAAGGAGGAGGAGCTACTCAAGAAGCTGGAAGATGTTCACCAGAGCTCAGCAGCTATCAATCACTCGCTATCCCACCAGCTCGATAAGGTGCTCGCCGCTACCAGGAAACGATACAACCAAGAGGAATGAAGGAGGAAGCAGAGTAAAAAGTATATTACATCCTTCAACCGCCGTCGGGATAACCATAAGCCAGCTAGCACGAAGACACTACCTGCCTCTGTTGTAGAGGAAAGAGAAGGACCCTGACTTCTTTTGCCTTCACCGTTTCATTCTTTGCTTCCATATCCCCCATTGCAGTCGAAACCCTTGTTATCAGCACCCATCCTCCCACTCCCAAACCATGCACCATTTCTCCGCCTATCGTTTGTCTACCCACCTCTTCGCCTTTGCCCTTTTCCTCGCTTCCTTCCATCGGTTTATCGTTTCTCACTTCATATCCCTTCATTCTATTTCCTATCTCTCCTTCACACCCTGTCTCTCCATCCTCTCTCATTGATACTCCCACATACCTCCATCAATACGCTGGGATAACAACGAAAAACTTTCCGGCTAGCACAGACACTCCCCTGTAAGGTTTCATCTCTCATCTTCTCTCTCCTATCACCTCTCTTCTTTCATCTCCTCTCTTCTTTCACCTCCTCTATCCTTCGTCTCTTCTCTCCTTTCCTCCCTCTCCTTTCATCTCCTCTCTCCTGTCATCTCCCCTTCACCTTGTCTCCCCTATCATATTCTCTCTCCTGTCATCTTCTCTCTCCTCTCCTCCTCTCCCTCTGTCGCTTCATCGTTCCCTTTCCTCGCCCGCTCCCTCCCCCTCTCCCCCTACGTCTCTGCCGCCGCCAGTTTGCAGCTGGGGCCAGTACTCTCGGCATTTCCAGTACCAGTAAAATTGAAAAGTACTCCTTTCAGGTTATCCTCACAAGATTACTTTTATATTTAAAACATTGTTTACTATATTGTTTTAAGAATAAAGAAGTCTCATCGCCCCCAGCACCATTTTCGGAGGCGTTTTACTTCTGACCTGGGCGTCAATCAAAGGGAGTCCACGGGGTACTTTGAGGGGAAAAGGAAGGGTCCAAAATATCAGGAGTTTCTTTGGGGGTAGGGTTAAAAATGTCAGTCTAAACACGGGTATGTTTCCCAAGAGAATTGATGATGAGGGAAGGTAGGGTACCCATTCGTGGTGGGTGGGGCTGGTCAAATCAATCGACTGAACCTTATCCGGTTGTAAGTTAGGTAGAGGGCCGGGGCCCTGTCATGGCAAACAATAGAAGTGGGGGGTGGGGAGGCTGGGAGATAGGGGTAGTCAGCACCGAGGCAGATTGCTGTCAGACGTAGATGGGGGTTTAGAACGGGACATTCAAGGGGTACGTGTCATCAAGTAGGGGTGGGGAGCTCCTGTTGGTAAAATTGTAACGTTTGTACCAGGGTGGGTGATCGACCAAAAAAAAAGGAAGAAACCGTCAGCTCGAAGTGAGGGTGGGGTAGTGAAAGTTTTGGAGGGTTGAGAAGTTTTGAAGGATGGATTTGAAACGTATCAGGCGAAAGAGGGGTCATTGCTGGACATTTGAGGGGTAATTCAAAAAAAATCTAAAATGGGATCAATAGGAAACAAGGGGGTAGGGTACGTGGTTTTATGGTTCCCAAAGGAGGGTAGGGGTAGGGTTATCTCTTGTTCTTGGCAAAACTTCTGGAGGGTGGGGGGTATGACACGCAATGTACCGTTGATAATGGACCCGTGCATCATAGTGAAAAAAGGTGTCAATTGTACGGTGGGGGTAGGTGCAGGGTTGAGATAACAGGGTAGGGTGAAGGTTTACTTTTAGTGTTTACAATGTTTTTGGTTCCGAAGAGTCTTGAGATCGCATCTGATGTCGGTCGAACAGGAAGTAAAATGAGTTTTAGAGGTCACGGCAATTAGTTGCACTACCACAGCTCAATCATAAAAGGCAATCGTGTATTTTAAAGTTGTCGAAAACATTATAAAGATGACTTCTCACCACATCATTTGCTTTACATTGTTATAAACAAACTTAAATAGTTTTTGGAGTAATTTTGTGTACTTGTAAACATCAGTTATAAAACTCCGGGGTTGCTCCCCTACCCAAAGGTGTGCGACTATGGCCCGAGCGGGCCGGGATGGAGGGAGAGTTGCTGGGGATGGAGGGAAAGCGAGGAGAGGATGGCGGTAGCATGAAGAGAGGAGGAGGAGGAGAGGGGAGGAGAGGCTGAATGCTGTAGATGAGGAGCAGGAAGCGCTCACTTACCCTGGTGGGAGTTATCCGAAGAGAGGTTCGAAGAGTTTCTAGGGGAGCTGAGCATAGAAAGCCGTGAGGAGGAAGAGAGAGGGATGGCAGGTCAGCACAGAGGTGAGCTGAAGTGCAAGTGTAAGCGTGATACAACAAGCTCGAGACTCAGAAGCTGAAGGGAAGAAGTGAGGAGAGGTCCAACAAAGTTGTTCTGAAAAATGGTTGGTGAGGACGAGGGCAAGGGGAACAGAGGGCGTGGACGTGGGAAATTTTGGCATAGGTGCGATCATTTCAGGCTGAAAGAGCTTTCTTGATAAATTCGTTGAAGGGTGCCTCAAAGTAGGAGAGGAGGGATCAGTCTGGAAAGTTGGGAGGCACAAACAACGTCAAGCCGGATTCCGTACTGACATGCTGGCAGGCTTGCGCGCGGTTGATGGTTGCAGCTGAGACCAGAAGAAGCTGAAGAATTGCGATGGTGATACAAGTCGAAGACGAGATGAGAGCGAGAGTGGCGTCGAGGAACGTCCAACGACGCTACACGGACTTCTACCTCGGACATGCCGGTCACGAAGCGTTGAAGCTCCACAGCAACATGTTCGTCAAGTTAGCTCCGCTGCCCATGAGCGACTCATTGGACGATGCTCGATCCCCGTTGAAGATGGAGAGGGCGACGTCGGACTCGGTGCAGGAGATGTTCAGGACAAGGAAGTCGAGCAGCCTTGTGTACGCCTCCGGCTCTAGCGAGTTGCCCTGGGAGGGGAACCATGGCAAGCACCTGTCTCCCTTGAACAGTGTGCAGCAGAAGCATCGAGAGGACATGTCGCGCTATGGGATGAGAATCATCAGCAACATGCCCGGCAGGAGCTCGTTGGACGAGGACGGGGAAGATTTGACAAAGGACAGAACGAGGGAGTTCAGCGATTTCTCCTTCGACGGCCCTGCGAGGTGACGATGAACCTCATACTATCCTCTCTCCTCCTCCTCCTCCTCCTCCTCCTCCTCCTCCCTCCTCCCTCTTCTCCCCTTTTCTCCATCTCTCCTGTGGCTATTTAATTCCCTATGGTACCAGCGCCGACAAGCTTCACGCTTCCAGCTGCCGCGCTGTTCTGACCTCGACCAACACCCGCGGCTCCTTCCTCCCCTCCGAGTCCTCCTGGGCGATGCCGAACCCGTTTGCTCGGGTGACTGGAAGTCTGTCTGCAAACTCCTCGCCGATCAACAGGAGATCGTCAAAGTTGAGGTGAGAACGAACAAGCGATGATGTACGTGTAGCTCCAGTAGTGTGAATTTGACTGCATACAAAGTATTCTCCTCTGCTCTGAATGTTACGGTGTGCGAATGTATGCTTCTCCCCTTGTGAACATCGTAGTTGACGCGTCGTGTGTGCTTGTTCTCAGAAATGCTTCATGGATATGTTTACTGTCCTGCATGTTGCGCTGAGAGATTAGAGAGCGGTGAGAAGTGACTTTGTTCTTGCAGGATTTCCTCTTCCGGATTTGATGAGGAGATTCACGATGATTTCAAGATGAGCCTCTCTCCGACGTTCTGGGGGCTGCGACAGATCTCAGAGCCTCTGATGAGAAAAGTTGAAGACTATGAACTGGTCGATGTTCAGTACGTGTACAACATGATCGTCGATGGCATGGCGGTAAGGATGATGGAGAGTTAATTATGTTTTGTTTGTCATGATGATGATGGAGATGATGACGACGACGACGATGGAGATGACGATGATGATGATGGAGATGACGATGATGATGATGGAGACGACGATGATGATGGAGATAACGATGATGATAGGGTCACATCTTGATTGACACAAGGAGTTCGGAAGCCTTCAAGGAGGAGGTAAAGTCCGTGAGGTGTTGTCTTCCTGCCTCACAAGCTCTCAGCACGTCTTCGGCTCGATCCTCCTGGAAGACTGTCGCAATCGCTGGGGGAGACATGCTGTGCTGATCAGCGAGACGGGAGAGGTGAGAATGATTAGACTGCAGATCCGCCCTCTCCTCCTCCTCCTCCTCCTCCTCCTCCTCCTCGTTCAATTCGCTCTTCCTCTTCCTCCTCCTCCTTAATCTTTTCTTGTTTCCTGCTCCTGCTCCTTCATCTCCTCCTCCTCCTCCTGCTCCTCCTCCTCCATCTCACCTTCCAGTAGTTTATGAGCAGAGAGAAACATGCGTTCGATGCCTTGCAGCAGTCTGAGCACATGCTGAGCATCAAGGTCAGAAAATTGTTTCAACGACACGGGAAGTGACGAGAATTTAGATGGTCCAAGGAGGATACGCAGAGTTCCAGGTGACGATGATGATGATATGGAGAAGGAGGAGGAGGAAATGAGGAGAAGGAGGAGGAGGAAAGGAGGAGAAGGAGGAGGAGGAGGATAGGAGGAGGAGGAGCATAGGAGGAGGAGAATGAAAGTTCTATGTTGATCGTCAAAACAGGCGAACTACGGGTTCCTGTGCGAGGCGCAAGCAGAGACTTCACAGGTGAGAGAGGGACCGTTGAAGGAGGAGGAGGAGGTGACAGCTGTTTGCAGGAGGCCCAGAAGCAGAGGAGGTCGCGGAGGTTGCACAGCTACCCATCACAGGTTAAGTTGTCACGACCATGTTGTCTGGCATGCGAGAGGAGGAGAGAAATAGGGGAAGAATTTCTGTTCAAAGGGGAAATGAATATTTGTTGAAGTTGGACGACAATGTTTGTAGTTTGTCAACTACTGATTGTTTCTGTTGTCTTCCTCACCTTCTGACTTCTCCATCAGGTCTTGTCTTGGCTGTTCATCAGTGGAATCGAACCTGCTGAGGATGAGCAAGTAACTTTGCTGCTGCTCCTCCTCCTCCTCCTCCTCCTCTATCTCCTCCTCCCCCCTCCTCCTTCCCTGTTCCCCCCCCCTCCCCTCACATGGTTGCGCAGGTGCTCAAGGATCTGAACCTGACGCACATCGTCAGCGTCACAGCGAAGCCCCATATGGTGACCTCCTACTCATCCTCCCCCTCTTCGCTCTTCCTCCCCTACCTCGCTCGTCCTCCTCCTCCTCTCCTCTCCACTTCCTTCCTCGCTTCCTCCTCCTCCTCCTCCTCTTCCTCACCCTCCGCAGGTCTCAGTCCCCGCAGACTTTCATCACCTCAAGATCGCGATCCGAGATGAGGTGAACAGGCAGCCTGCCGCTGTCTCCCTCCTCTGACCTCGAGCACGAGCAGAAGGAGGAGGATATCTCAGTTCACTTCGAGAGGACCTGGGACTTCATCTCCTCCGCGCACCACAAGTCCGTCCTCCTCCTCCTGCCCTCCCTCCTTCCGTCTGCTGACGTCATCGGCAGAGGAGGGAAGGTGCTCGTTCACTGCAAGATGGGGAGAAGTCGCAGCGCGTGCATGGTGCTCATGTGCCTCGTCCGGTCAGGAATCTTCACGCTTCAGGTGCGACTCCTCCTCCTCCTCCTCATCATCATCATCATCATCATCATCATCCCCTCCCCTCCCCTCCCCTCCCCCTCCCCCTCCTCCTCGCCTCCTCCTCTTGCTGCTGTCTTCATTCTCTCCCATACTCTTGTCTGTGGTCTCAATTCGTCTCAGGGCGCGTGGAAGCACCTCAAATTGTGTAGGAGGCAGATTGCGATCAACAAGGGATTCACCCAACAGGTGAGACGACGATGATCATGTGGAGAGGGAGAGAGGAGGAGGAGGAGGAGGAGGAGGAGGAGGAGGAAGAGAGGGGCCGGGGGGAAGAGAGGCCGGGGAGGGATGGCGGGGCAGGAGGAGGAGGCTGGGAAGGAGGGGGAGGACAGGAGGAAGGCAGCGAGATTGACATGTGAACAGTTGATCGACTTCGAAAAGAGCTTCACAGG
>NW_005434593.1:117036-134900 GCF_000315625.1 Guillardia theta CCMP2712 | reverse complement strand
GAAGGAGAGTGGGAGAGATCGAAGAGGGAGATGAAGACGTCAGAAGATGAAGATGTGGGAGATGGAGATGTTGGGATACGTGCAAGAAGCAGGGAGATGAAGATGTCAGAGGATGAAGATGTGGGGAGATGGAGATGTTGGGATACGTGCGAGAAGCAGGGAGATCTTCACAGAACGTGGAAATCTCTCACGACGCAGGAGTTGATAACGGTCCCAAGACAAGTAAGATGACAAGGTGACACAACTTCGCTCCGATCACCTGTAAAAAATGAAGAGAAGCTCGCTGAGCGAGACGGACCTGAAGTCTATGGATGCGAGCAACCATGACACGGACGAATGGTTGAGAGTGGACGAAAGTGACATCCCTCTCTTCCTGGAGAGCAGGATCGAGGTTGTGTCTACACTTGCAACCGATGCTGTCAACCTTGCTGCGCACCATCGAGCAGAGTTCCTTTCAGTCTTCTTCATGATGATCTCGCCCTCTGTCGTGATGGTGTTCTGCCTTTTCTTCCTACGGTCCATCATTGCAGCCATGTTTGGTTACCACGTGATCTCGTGCATCTCGGGTCCAGCCCTCTACATCTCCTTCAGGTTCGGGTCGTCGCAGCTGCTGAAGATCTCATCGCAGTGCATCTCCAAGGAGCTCAAGATCCAGCTGCTCGCCGGCTTCGTCTACTTCGCCATCATCGCCATAGGCGGGGTGTGCATGTACTGGGCGATAGGGCATACCATCATCCCCAACAAGCTGGACATCGTTGAAGAGCTCGGATTGTCTACAGACCCGCTGGTGAGAGAAGGAAGGGAGACGGGAAAGCAGGGAGTGAGCCAGGAAGAGGGGGAAAGGGAAGGTGGGAGGGAGGGAGCCAGGAACGGGACAAGGGAGGGAGGGGGGGAGGGAGGGGGAGAAAGGATTTTGAGGATGTTTATCAGATGATGTTGACGATGTTGATTTTTCAGTTTCTCTGCCTCTTCAGCCTCTACTTCTGCATTGTGAATCCTTTCCTAGAAGAGATCTTCTGGAGGGAGTTCATCCTTCGAACGCTGGGGACAAGAGAAGTAACTCTGTGGGTAAGAGTTGCTATCCCACCTAAGAAGCTCTTGACCTTGTCCTGCAGCTCACTTCCTGTTTCTACGCGCTCTACCATGTGTTCGTCCTGTCCGCAATGGAGATCGATTTTGAGTTGTGCATGGCTTGTTTTGTGGGGCTGATCGTTTTTGGGCGAATCCTCTGCTTGCTCACGAAGAAGACAGGAGTTTTCAGTGCCTTTCTTGCGCACAGTGCAGGAGATGTTGTAATTGTTGCTGTCATGTGGGATTGGTACGTGAATTGGATTCAATGAAGTCCCCTCAAAATTGCATCTTGGTTTGCAAGTCTGTCGATCATGAGGATTCTGGCAGTATAAATAACAATTCTACAGATTCGCTCAAACATGTTTTCACATGTCAACTATGCTACACGTCTTCTTTCCAGCACTGCACGTGTGTCCTCGTTTTGCCTTCACCTATCAGAAATGCGGAATACCAGGAAATTGCATCGGCATTTCTTTCCGGCCCGACATATTATCCGATGCCTGCGAACCCAACGATCAGAACAAGTTATGGAGTCCGGCAGCGTCACGTAAGCCCAGGCCTTGGCGATGGTTTGCTTGATTGAGTCGTCCCCCTCTTCGTACATGCACCGCATCACTTGCAGGATCTCGTCGTCTGTTTGCCTTCTGTCAGGATACATCTTGACGAGAAACATCTAAGCAATTTCCTGTGTTGTACTTCTTGTCCTTGATCCCTTGTAGCATGTTTGCTTCCATAGTGTTTGACTTCCTGGCTCAAACTTCAGCAAATGCACAGCACACCATTGCACAGGTACAGGCTCGGCCAGAACTCGTCTACTTTCTTCTGAAGTTTCAGCTGAATCATGTCTTTTTTCACACGCCAGAACTGGATGATCGACATGTCAGCAACAGCATGCCAGCGATCACCATCTTGAAGCGCAGGCGAGGGATCGGAATTCGAAAAACAACACATGGTTGACTTACCGATTCTTCTGTTGCAATGGCTCGATACAAATCCGAGAGCTCGTAGAGATAATTGGAGCCGTTCAGATCTAGAGTAAACATCGTATGTATGATCAATAGGAATGTTCTTGGAAGATCGTGCAATCTCTTACTCCTGATCTTCACGTCCAACGACTGCGCACCAATCCGTACCTTCAAATCATCTTTTTGTACAGTTCCAACTCCATCAAGAGTTATCTGACATGTAAAGTCAAATCAAGATCCAAGGAGATTGTGTTCGACCACTGGTATCATAGCATCATGGATGGAGGCAGCATGCATCATCGCATGAACAGGTCAAGCTTACATAGATGTTGACGTTGCGCTCGCCATCCTGGTCCCAGGAAATCTTGTCGATGGATTTCCAACGAAATTCTTGAGCTGCTGCCAAGTTCAGCAGAGAGCGAAGGAGAGCCACGAGCAGCGTCCTCGAGCACCAGCACCTTGTGATCCAACATGCTGATGCTGAGGTGTTTCGATTCGCTTCGGAGGGTTCGCGGACGGTTTGGACTGGGCACGCATGGCTGCCTCGAACTCCATCTTTGTGGGGCCCCGCAACGGCCCAGCGAGTCTCTGTTTCCTCAGCTGAGCACGCTCCTCCTCCTCCTCATGCTACCTTTAACTCCAGAATCTTGGTATACAGGAACTCCCGATGTCCCAAGCTCGCTATCCCAACCTGGCACTCTGAATCAAGACTTTGGAAAACCTCTGTGGAGTCATTTCTTCACTTTTTCTAGTTTGGTTGTTGTCATTTCCCACAGGATCTCGCCATCGATGTCATTCTCCTCCAGCAATCTGCAGGGTCGTCAACAGCAACCAGACGGCTCCTCCTGCTCGCTCGATACCGCTTGTAAGTGTCCGTCTTGTTTCCAAACTTGTACCGCAGGTTCTCCACAAATCGCAATACCTGCGTGATGTCCCACAGCTTCGGGTGTTTGGCTGCTCCATCTGATGCGTTCTTCTCCCCTCCTCCTCGCAAACAGAGCGACGGCAGGAGCTCAGCGATAGCAAGTCCGGCTTCTCTTCCACATTTCAACCCTCCTCCCTCCCCTCTCACTGATGACAATACTGTAAATGCTCCTCGGTATGCTCCTCGGTATGCTCCTGCTCCCGCTCCTACTCCTGCTCCTGCTCCTGCTCCTGCTCCTGCTCCTCTCCATCCTCCTGCTCCTCTCCATACTCCTGTCTCTCCTCCGCTTCCGGTGAGCTCCGTCACCATGACGGCTATAAGGAAACCATGGCCATGCGCCCCACCATGACGATGAATCCTCAACCCCCCAAGATCCACGCTTGTACCCCTTCTATCCTCAATTTACTAATTCCATGAAATATTCATTGAATAATTTTGATTTTAATCGAATATATTGAAATTTTGTTGAAAATCTCTCCGAACAAGAATCAGGACCAGTGGACCCACCTGACATTAATTGACCCCACCCCTACTTTACCACATTTCTGCAGGGAAAAAGTACCGGTGATCAAAGACTACCCTAGGAAACAAGAGGCCGACAATGGCGGCTGTGGTTGCTATGGCACTGGCGCTGCCTACAATGAGCGCAGGATTTCTTCTTCCTCCTCACTCAGTGTCTTCATCCTTTGCTTCTCTCAGCTCGGAGTCGATCCCTTGTCGCTCTAGCATGCTGAGACCCTCCTCCCGCGCCATCAGCCAGACTTGCGGCCTGCGTGCACTTCGCAGCGCTGTGGGTGAGTCGGAGGAGATGCATGAGTGCTGGAGGACAAGTGTTCAGAGATGTTTTGTTATGTTATAATGTTGTCATGCTGGTGTACTGGTGTGCTCTTATGTTGTTATTGGTGTTTCTTCTATGCCTTTGAATTATGGGATGATACTGACCCCTGAGTTTGCTGCGTTAGATGATGCTAAGGAGGGAGTGATGAGCCGATCCTCGGCATTGCGTTTCCTCGCAGGGAGCATGGTAGCTTGGTCCTGTCATGAATTTACTGGGAACTCATGCGGTCAACCAGGTTGCTTCCTCCCTTGCCGCCTCGAAAGCTGCCGTAGCTGAGGAGAGCTCCACCGAAAGCGCCACCGAGGTCTGAGAGACTACACTGCTGCGCTCACTCTACACCTCCTGTGCCCTCACATCGTGACAGAGTTCAGACGGCGAACAGATCATCGAGCTGGACCAGATCAACGGGAAGAAGATGGGGGTGCGAGAATGCCGTTGCCTCCAGCCTGCTCGAATGTTGCTGATGGCTCCTCAGGTCCTTGGCGGAGCGTTTCTCGTCGCCGATATTCTTTCAGGGCTGATCACAGGGAGGTGGACGAGTGTTTCTTGGAGGGAGCGAGAGATTGAGCTGCTGCGTTCAGGTCGGTCCTTCGGATCGTGGGGGGGAACGAGGACCCCAATGATTGGAAGGTTAAGGTAGTGAATAAGCTTCTGGAGAAGGAGAAGAAGGAGGCAGCTGCCAGGATGGGCGTCAGCGTCATCACTGAGTCAAAGCCTCGCCCGGCCTCCTCCACTGGCGAGTACGCCAAGTCCGACCCCTTCGAGATCGCCAAGCAGAAGTACAAGAAGAAGGAGTCTATCGAGGACCTTTCCCGAGAGCTGTGAGTACTCTACCTCCACCTTGTGTCCTCCTGACTTGCTCAACAGCCGGAAGAAATTGGACACGAAGCCGGCCAAGGGCGACGACGATGAGGACGATTAACATACACGCCCTAGGATGACGATGAAGAGATTGAGATGATTCATCTACATTCTCTGGTGGTAAGGATCGTAAAAAGCATAAATCTCATCGTCTACTTCCAGCTTCGCCACTTTGCGAGGCTTCACATCCTCTTTTGAGACTGTCGAACTGCTGCAAGCACAAGATCAGATTCGTCAACGCATCAACATACCCGTCCTACGTAGTCTCGGATTCCACTGTCTCCTCTTTCTCCTCCAGCCTGAGCAACTTGGCTTGTCGCTCCAGCAACACAGGACATTGTACATGTCCTGCATCATCATACAACTGTGGCGATAGTGAGAACTTGCTTCCTCCCAACCAGAGTGTCGGGCGTTACCGAGTGCCCGATCGCCTCCTCTCCCAGCCCCGCGTTCATGCAGAACTCACACCTGCAACGAGTTAGCAGTGAAGCTGCGGAGAGGAGGAGCAGGCGGACCGGGGCAGGTTCTCTCGTTGGAAGGCTCTCTGCCATGCGCTGTTCTCCTCTTCGAACTCCTGGCAACATGTTACACACAAGGAGGTCTGCGCTGTGAAGGATGTGCGCAATGAGGAGGAAGGACAGCACACCTTTTCCTTCTTGATCTTGTCCTCGTGCTCGTGCTTGATCCGCTGCTGCCGCTCCTCGTACTTTCTGTACAGCAGCCACAGGAGGTAAGACACCTGGCCAACGTCATGAGCAGGGGAGCAACATGCCACTGCAGCGCATGCCTCCAAGATCCCCAGGATGGAAAGATGCAGGACCTGAAATTGCACAACGTACGAGGTTCAGCTCAATGTCGAGGAGGTCGAGATTTTGCTTCACCCGTAAGAAAATTGCCATGCGGTGGAAACTCCGCGCTCGTCCTGCTCACTCCCTCCTTCTTTTGGGCTTCAGTAGGCTGCCGCGCGGAATCATCGCCGTTCTACTAGCCGGAATGGTCAGTAAGTTTCTTCTTACATTTCTTCATCTCCGAGGCTTTCCTCCATCTCCCCTTCCCCCTCAGTTCACAACCTCAGTTCCATCCTCCTCCCTTGCCACTGTCCAGCATTCCGATAAAAAAAGGTCAAATCATCATCAACCGGCGCCCCCCAGGCTGAGGCGCTGAGCCGCCCGGGCCGTCACCCGGACTCGTATTCAAGAGTAGCTCAGCGCCGCCGGTGATGATCGGATCGGAGTCGAGCCTCTGACTGGCATCCTCTACTCTCCTGATGCTCCTCAGTGATTGTCCTCCAAATTAATTTCGAGTGAAGGTTTTCCTAGTGTGCCGGGGACAGCAGGCAAATTGGTCTCCTGATTGTCCTCGTACTGATTTTAACTTAACTTTGAGTAAAAAGTTTTCCTAGAGTCCTCTCCCTCTCCCTTCCGATCACTCGGATCACGTATCATGATGTAGTCCTCGGGCCTCAGCCAGCCTGGGTCGGGCCGGCCGGGCGGCGGCCTCCCGGAGTCCGGCGGCGGCGGGTCTCCGAGTCACTCGGCCGCGTCGCCGATTTTTCTCACAACGGTTATGAGCCACGACTCTGGTGATTGGTAGGGGTGGGAATGATAGTAGAAATGAGGGGTAGGAGGTAAATTAAAGGGAAAAAGGTAGGGTGGTAACCTATGAGGAAAGAGCCTTGTGACGAAGAGCCGCGCGCAATAATATGGTTGGGTACGGGTCGATGGAGGCGAAGGTGGAGGAGGAGAGGACGAGGACGAGGAAGACCCTTCCTTCCCTCCCCCTCCTGTCTGTCTTCGTCCTTGCGGCAGTTGCCATCTTGGCTGTTGTCTTCCTTCATGGAAGAACTCAGGGGAGGATCGAGGAGGTTGAGTTCCCAAAGGACAACCTCGGAGTAATCAACGTCCTGGTAAGATGGAGTGAGGAGGACCATGGGAGGATGATCTTTCTTCTCCTTGTCTATCCATGTTGTTGTCTCTTGTCGATGTTATGGCTGAGATTTTTTCGAACGCCGGTCGTGATGTCGTGAGTGAATTCTGAACAACGGTGTTATCATTACTTGATGTGAACGTGTCCTTGGTTGAGTTGGGAGGTAGCATCCCGATATTGATTTCTTCTGGCAGAGGAGCTCCCAGCCAGCAGCAGCGCGTCCCATGACTCAGATGATGCGCGAGGGCGCCGCTAAGAAGCATGAGGACAAGCTTACGCTTCCTCAGCAGTATGCAAGGGTAAAGACTCTCGTCCTTGTTGTCTACTCATGATTCGATTGCTTCCTGCTCCGTCACCTCCTTCTACACTCTCCTATCTCCACGTTCCTTTATGCTTGATCCATCGTCTCCTCTCCCTTTATTTCTCCCGGACGTGGGATGAGAATCGTTCCACCACTTCCTCGATTTGCTTCCTCGAATCGGTGATGGGCTCGCAGATTATGCAGAACATGGGATACTTTGCGCCATGGAGCAGGGTGAACTCCTGGGAGGACCGAGTGGCGATCAACAACATCAGGAAGGCCAACACTCCCCAGGTGAGATAGAGAGTGTCCAAATATAACTTGTCATGACTTGCTGGGAGGACAGGCTCTTGCGATGAGACAGAAGCAGATTGAGAGGGAGAACGCCAAGTTCGCTCGCAAGTTCAGCACCCCTCACACCTCCCAGTACACGGGAGTCCACGAGAGCATGGACGCTATCTTGGACCCAAGGTTTACCCCCTGGTCCAACGACTCTCCCCGCAAGGCATATTACCAGGGGTACTAGAGGGACTAGTGGGTCTTGTTACGATAGAATTCCATGAATCCTGCGTTGGGTTGACGGCGCGTCTCGTGAGGCGGAGGAGGAGGCGGAGCAGAGAGGCAAACTGCATGTCTAACTGCTGGTTGACGTCTTGCTCGATCTCCACCACTTGCACTGACTTGTGTCAACATCACAAAATCCAACATAATTGATTTATTTGCTCTGGTTATATTCACTGACATTCTCTTCGCTCCTACATGATACCTCATCCTCACCTGCCGCGCTGGCTCACGGGATGTTTGCTGTACAACTTCACAATGATCCTCAAGGCGATGAACTTGAGGACAGTGTGAGAAGCGATGTTGAAGCAGCTCTCCACGTGCTCCCGGAATCTTTGGAAGAGGAACCACGGGAACCTGAGCAACCGCTCCAGCATCTCCTCCCATGTCAGCACGCGCTCCGAGTACTTCTTGCGAGCTAGCGCGACCTCCTTGAGTGCAGCGCTCGCTACTATGTCTCCTCCACCGATCCTGTTGGTCATCTCGGTCGTGAAGGCTTCCAGCCACGCAAGGTCCATCGACAGGGAGGGGAAGACTCCGCGGATGCGCTTGGTGTGGTTGGCATCGAAGAACTTGGAGCCTCGGCCTCGTAAGATCGCCCACTCGAGGAGGAGGAAATAGCAGAACTTAGGCGCGAAGGAGACAAAAGTTGCTGTGATCGACCAGAAGACTAGGAAGAAGACAGAGATTGGATTCAGGATGGCAAACATAGCAATGGGGAGGAGAGAGAGAGTGATAAAGATGTTTCCCCAGTTTGCCGTCAGGATGTATCCTTCTTCTTCCCTATCATCTGCTGCAGCCCGAGAAACTGGCTGGTGAGTCCGAGCCGGCATGTCCGATACACCTGAGTTAGAAATGTCAGGAAGCACGCAATAAAGGTGCAAACAGGACACAGCATCGAGATACACGTTAGCACAACAGGATGTGTTACACACAGCAGGTTGAGCAGAAGGATGGAGATTGAGGGGGGGGAACTGATTTGTGTACAAGCTATCTAGAAGTTGAGATGCGAATCCTGCCCTCGTCATCTTTGATAGGCTCTATCTCTACTCTATCTCAATAGGAGAGGATAGCAAGTAGACTTGGGGGTATGAGGTGCTGATGAGATTGAGGTTTGAAGGGCTGGTGCAGTGTAGAGCAGAAGATGGTGTACGGGATAAGACAAGATGACATGAAGAACCCAGGGAAGGGACATGAGATGTAGCCCACGACATATAGACAGAGAAGAGACGCCAGATAGAGAAAGGAAGATGGAGCAGGAGAAGAGGAAGATGCAGGAACAGGAGCAGGAGCAGCATTTGAAGGAAACTAAAGAAGGAGGAGGAGGAGCAGGAGGATTATTTGAAAGAAACTAAAGAAGGAGGAGGAGCAGCAGCAGGAGCAGCAGCAGCAGCATGGTAGAGCAGCTGCCATGCCTTCTACGATTTTGATTTTAAAAAAAACTCTTTTACAGATAAAAAAAGAAAGGCACATATCTGTAACATTCAGCAGTTCTAACTTGAACATCGGGATCAAGTTCATTCTGCTTCACATTCCTTCACACAACGAGCACAGATACAGTTCTCCGTAAAGCTGAAAGAGGCAGGAGATAGTCGCAGTCAACAGAGAGACAAGGTTGCAACTCAAAGAGGTTCATACAACCAGGGATGTTGCAAGTTGAAGGAGACTCGTGAGAAGATAGTATATTCGTCTGTTAAGGTTTATGTACTAAATCTGAGAGACAGACAATCTATTGCGTATCACTGTTGCCATGGAATTCTTCTTCGCGCTTCTATTCTACAAGCTTCAGGTTGCTGTTCTTGTCCCTGCGTACAAGAGAGTCAGAGGGCGGCAGGCAGGCAGGCAGGTAGTAGCAGCTTACCATGGCACGAAGACCTCTCGCTGCTCGTCGTAAATGTAACAGAAGGCATCTCCAGGCAGCGAGCAAGCATCAGCAAGGGTACACACCCAGACCTCGAGCTCCCCCCTGATCATCAGCTCCCCGAGGCCTCCCATCGCAAACGTCTTGTTTTGGACCGAAAGGCCCTCGACGATGTCCTGCCAACTATGCTGCATCCGACAGTCAAGGTACTGGCTCTTGACGAACCAGTACCGAGAGAGTGCGTTGCTCGAGATGTTTGCCGTCCACGTCATCGTGAAGCCCTGGTAGGCAACGCTCTCGTCGGTCTGGAAGACAATCTCGATGATGCCGTAGCTGGAGGTGTAGGTGAGGCTGCCGAGCTCGGGGGTCCCCGTGAGCTTCACCAGCTCCGTGCTGCCGATGCACTCGAGGTTGGGAGCTGCGAGCCCGATGCACTGGTTCACAGTGACAAAGTCATACCCAGCCTCGAGCGCGAAGGAGGTGAAGTCGATCTTGATGGAGCTCGCTCCAGCGGGCTGTATGAGCCACCTGCAGCTGCTCCCGTCGTCGTACAGGCTGGACATGGCTGACCCATCACTCATCGAGCCTGTTGCTGCCTGGTAGAGCTGACAGTTGCACTTGCCTCTGCATGGCTGGACAGCTGAGCTGCAGACGCTGTCTTGGAACTCGCTGCAAGGCAGAGCATGCTCTCCGCTCCTGCACACGGGGTTCGAGCAGGTCCGACAGGAGGATCCTGAGATGTACTCGCCGGGGTTGCAGCGGATCTTCTTGATGAGGATACGCGTGTCATGGCAGTTTACACCTGGTGACAGCGAGTACAGCTCGGCGTCAGTCCTGATGGACTTGGTCAAGCCAGAGAGCTGGGAAATGCTTCCCGGAACCATGGAATCATCGTTGAAGGTCGAGTAGACTGTCCCGTCCGCCACCACCAGCCTGCGGAGGCCCCAGGGATAGCGAGTAACTACTCCAGCCGCGTCCGTGTCGTTGGGGGCTACTTGCCAGCCCGCTGGAAGCTGGACCATGCCGCACTGAAGCATCTGATTGGGAGTTGAGATTGGGCCTTGCAGGGGATCCCACGGGGTCGTCATGTTGTCAACAAGCACAGCGTACTCGTCCCCGCTCTCCGAGGTCACCGCATAGATCCATCCGCACTGGTACGAGCTCCCCTGCCAGCTGCTGGCACTGCAGGATGAAGTCACATTGCACAGAACAGATCCTGGTCGGAGGATGACTCCGTCCTCAGCAGAGAGAGGGTTCGAACAAGGCAGACACTGCATCCCCAACCTGTAGTAGCCGGGCTGACAACGCCACGAGCACTCTTCGGAGCTGCTGCTGAGGAAGTAAGCCATGTTAGGCTTGTTCATGCATGGAAGACAGCTGCCGTAGCTGCGGTAGTGACCGAGGCCGCACCGCCACGGGCATACCACACCACTTGCGTCATCTGATTCCACGTAGACGGCATTCTCAGGCTTTGGATACCTGGGATTGCACGCAGAGCAAGCGTCGTAAGACTTGAAGTATCCTGCCTGACAGGTCCACCCACATCCATTTGGCCCGGAGGAAGCCACGGCGTTGGCAGGCAGGAGCTGGGAGCATGGCGTGCAGTTCTGATCCCCCCTGCCCTGATAGCCCTCAGCGCAGTCTAGGCGGACGAGAAGGATCCTCAAGGCCCAGAACTGATTGTCGCAGTACATGAGAGCGTATGAGTTGCCGCTGCGATACATGGCATAGTCAGACACCACAGTCCCAGGCGTGTAGTAGCCCATGTAGTCCTCGTACATCCTGCCCGTCTGGTAAGCAACGCTGTCTGCCAGCACCATCCCTCGAGCTCCCCACGGGTATGACGCGATGACTCTCACAGCGTCTTCGCTCCACGGAGCCACCACCCAGCCCAACGGAGGCTGCTGAAGCATGGAGCCGTCACGTTGGCAGGAACGATTCAAAGACGTGGGTGCGACGTCGTCGAAGGACGCGAAGACTCTTCCCTTGTAACTGACCTCGTGCTCGAGGTCGTGAGATCTGCTGACGTTGCAGCCAGCGCCATAACTGAGGTTGTTGGCACAGGCCCATTGGCAGGACTCAGGCTGATCCACGAGGCCCGCGGTGGAGTAGAAGGCAAACTTGGGGATCGAGTTAGTGCAGGGAAGACAAACCATCCACTCAGAGCTCTGATAGAATCCAGCGTCGCACTGCCAGGGACACTTGCTGTCAGCGTACTGCCCAGGGTTGGAAGCTGCAGCATAGCTGGCGTTTGCAGGAATAGGATTTGTGCAGGAGACGCAGGAAGAACCTGAAAGGTAGAAACCAGGGGAGCAGAACAAGGAGACAAGAAGGATATCACTGCAAGAGTCCCAAGCTCGGTACTGGTCTCCCCGGGAGATGAGGAGGCTATTCATGTAGAAGGAGGGAGAGTTACAGCAGGCGCAATTGGACGTCTGCCAGAGAGAACCATCTGAGAGCTGCAAGCGACAAACACCCCAGCGCTGTGTTGCCGTGACCATTTCACTGTCCATGGTGTTGGGGGCTATCATGAAGCCGGCAGGGATGCTACGAAACCTCATGTCACTTGTGCACTGCCGCGTATCCTCGGGAGAGTGACTGTACAACGTTGCATAGTATCTATTGCCGTACTGAAACATCTCACAGCTCACGACCGGCTTGTTGTTGGGCCCTTGAGAGATCCGTTGAAAGCTCCCAAAGTCGCACGCCCACCCGCACATCGTCCCGTTCGTCCCCTCGACCAGCCAGTGAGCCCGCACAGGCTTCACCTCCTCGCACGCGACGCACTGCCCGGCCTTGAGGTAGTAGCCTGCCATGCATCGCCACCCGCACTCCGTCCATGACCCGTTCAGCCCCCCCGGCCCGTACGACACGTACTCTGCGTTGCCCGGTGCCGTCCCGCACGCCTCGCACGCCTCGCCTCGTCGCACGTAGCCAGGCTCGCACTCCCACGGACAGACGCTGTCGCTGTACCTGCTGGGGTCAAGCTGCTGGGCATACACGGCGTGAGGGGGGATCGGGTTAGCGCAGCTGCTGCAGTTGGTGCCGTTGTGGAAGTAGTAGCCCGCCGCACAGGACTCCGACACAAGCAGAACCGACCCGCTGCAGCCGTACGACGACCTGTACATGCCGTCGTACGAGATGAGCGAGTAGCAGCATTGCGACTGAGGTGATGACGTCTGCTGCCAACAGCTTGAAGTCTGCCAGCTGGAGCCGTCTGCGAGCATGAGGAGGCAGTTATCCCAGCCGTGCATCCACACGGTCATCTGACTCTCCATGGTGTTAGGAGCGATCTGCCAGCCAGCAGGTATTGCTCTCAGCTCGTTTCCGTCACAACCCCCGCTGTAGCTGTACGGTGAGGAGCCGTCGAGGGCCGCGTAGTACCTTCCGTAGGCCTGTAGCGGACGACAGTCTCCGTCTGCGGACGAGTAGGACCCGAAGTCGCACGCCCACCCGCACATCGTCCCGTTCGTCCCCTCGACCAGCCAGTGAGCCCGCACAGGCTTCACCTCCTCGCACGCGACGCACTGCCCGGCCTTGAGGTAGTAGCCTGCCATGCATCGCCACCCGCACTCCGTCCATGACCCGTTCAGCCCCCCCGGCCCGTACGACACGTACTCTGCGTTGCCCGGTGCCGTCCCGCACGCCTCGCACGCCTCGCCTCGTCGCACGTAGCCAGGCTCGCACTCCCACGGACAGACGCTGTCGCTGTACCTGCTGGGGTCAAGCTGCTGGGCATACACGGCGTGAGGGGGGATCGGGTTAGCGCAGCTGCTGCAGTTGGTGCCGTTGTGGAAGTAGTAGCCCGCCGCACAGGACTCCGACACAAGCAGAACCGACCCGCTGCAGCCGTACGACGACCTGTACATGCCGTCGTACGAGATGAGCGAGTAGCAGCATTGCGACTGAGGTGATGACGTCTGCTGCCAACAGCTTGAAGTCTGCCAGCTGGAGCCGTCTGCGAGCATGAGGAGGCAGTTATCCCAGCCGTGCATCCACACGGTCATCTGACTCTCCATGGTGTTAGGAGCGATCTGCCAGCCAGCAGGTATTGCTCTCAGCTCGTTTCCGTCACAACCCCCGCTGTAGCTGTACGGTGAGGAGCCGTCGAGGGCCGCGTAGTACCTTCCGTAGGCCTGTAGCGGACGACAGTCTCCGTCTGCGGACGAGTAGGACCCGAAGTCGCACGCCCACCCGCACATCGTCCCGTTCGTCCCCTCGACCAGCCAGTGAGCCCGCACAGGCTTCACCTCCTCGCACGCGACGCACTGCCCGGCCTTGAGGTAGTAGCCTGCCATGCATCGCCACTGACATTCATACTGGCTGCTCGCCCTGATAGTTAGTCGCACGTATTCGGCATTTGCTGGCAAAACAAGTTGGTTGCAATGGACGCAGGTGCCTCCCTGCATGTAGAAACCTGCGTCGCAGGTGTAGCCGCACGATGAGAACGAGGTTGTTCCGCCCACCTGCTCTAGAGCTCCGTATGAAGCATTTGCAGGGATGGAGTTGCTGCAGGGCACACAGCTGGAGCCGCTCTGACTGTATCCCGAGGCACAATCGATGGAGCGCAACAGAATAGCCTGGTCACACCCGTTGCTCTTGTACATGCCGTTGTAAGATACCATTGAGCTCCACCAGCATCTACTTGGACTCGTTTGACTGTTTCTTGCTGTGCACCACTCGGTGCCGTCAGCGAGAAACAAGGCGTTGGATCCCCACGGGTAGAGCCAAGTCACATACTGACTGTCTTGTGTGTTGGGCGCTAGCTCCCAGCCCTGGGGTATCGCCATGTACGGGTTGTTCTCGCACGTATACGGATCGTTAGGGCCTCGGCCGCTAAGTGTGGCATAGTATCTGCCAGAATACTCTAGTCCCACGCATCTTCCTCCGACCTGCATATATCCGAAACGACATGCCCACTGACACGTCTGAGAATTATCAGCACCTGCGATGAAGTAGGCGAAGTCTGGCAGAATCGTTCTGCATGCTTTGCATGACGTGTCTTGGAGATAGAAGCCAGCACGACATGTCCAGGCACAGTCACCGTTGCTGCTCGTGTAGATTGAGTTTTGAGGAGCAGAGGAGCAGGGGATACAAGTAGTCACAGAAGCATCCGGATAGTATCCAACATCACACTGCCATTTACAATTGTTCTTAGAAGCAGGGAATCCACTGCTGTTGTAGAAGGCATGGGCGGGTTTGTAGTTACTGCAAGCAACACATTGAGTGAGGTTGTTTGGATCCCTATGATAACCGGCAAGACAGTCTTCAGCTACCACGAGGACAGTGCTGCAGCTTTCAGTGGAGAAAAATTTGTCTTGGTAATTATGCAGCTGAGAAGAACAGCAGTAGCTGCCGTACATCGAGTTCCATGCCTTTCCATCGGCCAGGACCACCAAGTTAGATCCCCACGTGTACTGGGAGGCGACAGCAACGCTCGCGCTGGTGTCAGGAGCTAGCAGCCATCCTGCAGGGATTTCTCTTGCTCCATTCCAGACACACAGGGAGGAGTCGTGAGGTCCGCGCCCGTCCAAGCTAGCGTATCGCTGCCCGTCGAGGTAAATCGAGATGTCTTCGCAGACATTGCTTGAGTTCAGTCGGTACCCGAAGTCACAGGCCCATGCGCAGTCCGAGCCTTCCCAGTGAGCGTTTGAGGGAAGGGCGTCAGTACAAGTCTCACAGCTCCATCCGTCTACTTTATGATACCCAGGCAAGCAGCTCCATGAGCAGCTGTCTGGCTTGCTCTGCAGCCCAGCTCCTGTATAAACAGCCAAGGAAGGCTTGCCTGCACACTGAGAACACGTTGAACCAGTCGGATAGTAGCCGACCTTGCAGCTCCATCCGCAACTGCTCAGCTGCTGAGCGTAAGGTGAGAGCACGTACTCGGCACCTGCTGGAATTTCGTTCGAACAAGGAACACACTGCGACATGTTGGCAGATTCCTTCAACCCCTCGGGATCAGCCGGTTGGTAACCAGCAGCACACATGGGGGCCCGGATGAGAACTCGAGCATCACAGTCGGTTGACCGATAGTAAACTCCATCATACGTCGTCAAAGCATTTTGGTAGTAATCACGGTTGCCTGGAGTACTCCAGTAGTACATCATGTCCCAGTACCAAGATGGACCTGATATGTCGTTCAGTATGCTGTTCGTGTAGTAGCTGGAGCCACTGTCCAGCACAAGTCGGAGGGCTCCCCAGTCGTACTTGGCGGTGACATTGATGCTGAGCTCATCATCGGGTGCCACCACCCAGCTTGCCGGCAAGGGGAGGTACTCGGCGTTGTCAGAGAGACAGCCCCATGTGGAGTACTGCGAGTATGGTCCGTATCCTCCAAGGGTCGAGAACACATAGCCTGACTCCTGGGCAACCTCCTGCCAGGCGCAGGAGTCAGATCCCAGCTGCTGTCCTGCTGATACGAAGACAGCGTTGGCTGGCCGGTTCAGACAGGGCCAGCACATGCTGCCTGATTTGTAGAACCCGACGTCGCACAGCCAGCCGCACTGATCATTTGCATAGGTTGCGTTCATAGGCTTGCCGGTGCACTCAATGCAGGTGCCATCCTGCAGGTAGAATCCAGGCTCACAGATCCAACTGCATGTTTCTGGCGCTCCTGAGGGGAGCGGAGAGTACAACGCGTGCTCAGGAATGGTGATGTTGCTGCAGGTGACACATGGCAGATTGATCAGGATGTTAGAAGACGGGACGCCAGAGACTATCAGCACAGGTTGACCAACACGAGGATCAAAAGTCGTTAAGGTAGTTCCCATTCCATCGCTCATCATGTACATGGTTGAGAAATAAATGTCCTGTCTGCCCACAGCCACACGCAGGGTGTTGTTGGCAAAGAAAGTGACCTCAAAGATAAGATTCGGATTTCCTGGTTGACCAGAGGTCGACGAAGTCCCCTCGAACCTGATCACATAGGCGTCCATGTTGTCCTCCCTGATCGGACTGCCGACGATGAGCTGGGCTGAAGTGTCTCCAGCTCCGACAAACAGCGTGGGATACCAAGGATTCGTAGCTGAGAGTGAGCTGTAGGCCGACGAACCTCCTCCGAAGGTGATGAAGCTGTTGGAGGAGACGAACACAGATGTCTGCTGGTTGCCTCCAAAGATGCAGAAGGGAAACCCAAGGTTCGGCACCAGCCAGCTGCTGTCGTCGACCGAAGTCGGCGGGAGGATGTAGCTCCAGTTTCTTCCTGACGTTGGATCTGGCTTGAGATAAGTCGTGTTCAGTATGGATGAATTGGTCGGCCCGTAGAAGTGAGCTGCTGCGGGTTTTGACTCTGCAGAATCGCGGAACATGCTGGAGCAGAACTCCCGAGTCTGACCTGGAGGACATCCGACGTAAACAATCAAAATTCGGGAGTTGCAGTACTGGGGCCAGTACAAGCCATCGCTGCTTTGCTCCAGATTGTTGTGCGAGTAGGAGCAATACATGCAGTTGGTGGGATAGCTGTTCCCGCTGTTGACGACCATGGAGGTCGTGCCCCACGTATACATGCCGATGACATCTCTCGAAGTCTGATCGTCAGGAGCTACAGCCCAGCTCTTTGGGAGGCGCATGGCTCTTGTCTGGCAGTCTTGGCTGGTATCAGTCCTCTGTGATTGATAGTAAGCTCCGTCGAGTGTGGCGTACTTCCTGCCGCCATACACGATGCTTGGGAGAGAATCTCCAAGACGCTCCATGTCATCTCCCGGAGCCTGTCGGGCCAAACATTTCAAAGTTACTCGCACTTGCGGCAATACACGCGAGGCTCACCTGAGAGTTGTCGAGGAGAGAAAGCTCACTGACCTGTGCATGTGAAACCTGAGCTGAGTTCAATCTTGAGCGTGGTCTTGCTGATGACAGCGAAGCTGATCTATCAAGAGAGCGTTGCTTGGACAGTGCATGAACATGTTTCTTAGAGTCTTGGGAATCACGAGCGATTCTATCGCGAATCTCCATCATGCGGTTGGCAGGTGCATCATGGATTGACTGCGAATCAGAGGACTCTGCCCGCGACAAGATCTCATCAGACTCCGCAGCAGCTGCAGAAGCAAACCAGATCACAACGATAATGAGCATCTTCAGCTGCATCATGCGGGGTGCCCATCGAGGCATCTTAAGTTTTTGAAGTGCCTGTAACAAAAATTATCATGTCTAGAAACAAGCATGGTTGGCATAAGGTGAACTAAATAGAGCAAAAGGAGAGAACAGAAGAGATCAAGTGAGAGGAGGGAACAGGAGAGGAGAGAAGAGAAAAGAAGGAGAGATAAATGGATAGAAGGTAGCCCAGGAGAGGAGAGGAGAGGAGAGGAGAGGAGAGGAGAGGAGAGGAGAGGAGAGGAGAGGAGAGGAGAGGAGAGGAGAGGAGAGGACAGGACAAGACAAGCCAAGGAGAGGAGAGGAGAGGAGAGGAGAGGAGAGGAGAGGAGAGGAGAGGACAGGAGAGGACAGGGAGAGGACAGGAGAGGACAGGAGAGGACAGGAGAGGAGAGGAGAGGAGAGGAGAGGACAGGAGAGGAGAGGAGAGGAGAGAGAGGAGAGAGAGGAGAGACAGGACAGGAGAG
>NW_005434593.1:104253-116043 GCF_000315625.1 Guillardia theta CCMP2712 | reverse complement strand
AGGACGAGAAGAGAGGAGAGGTGAATTGAGGACGAAGACAAGAGCTGAGCAGAGACGACAGAAGAATAGGCAAGAGCAGAGAGCAGAGCAGAGCAGAGCAGAGCAGAGCAGAGGAACAAGGACCCAACTTCGAGTCACAGCAGCTCACCTGCTTGAAGTGATGTCCCAGCTCTAGAAGCGCCATGGCAAGTGACTTCATCTTGACCTGACCAGCACGTGCTCAGCTCCTTCCCACCTCCCAGCTGCCTTCCACCTGAGTCTGGCGGCTGTCGAGACCCGAGCGGAGGAAGTGCTCCTGCTCCTGCTGGAACATGCAGTCGACCACTTTCCTGACGCGATTCTGCGACGAGAAGTAAGACAAGGAGGCGGATGTGGAGACAGAGGGCAGAAGAGGAGAGCAGAGAGCAGGAGGGGAAGGGAGGAGAGGAGAGGAGAGGAGAGGAGAGGAGAGGAGAGGAGAGGAGAGGAGAGGAGAGGAGAGGACAGGACAGGAGAGGACAGGAGAGGAGAGGAGAGGAGAGAGGAGAGGAGAGGAGAGGAGAGGAGAGAGGAGAGGAGAGAGGAGAGGAGAGGAGAGGAGAGGAGAGGAGAGGAGAGGAGAGGAGAGGAGAGGAGAGGAGAGGAGAGACTGGTGGGGATCGGGCGGGAGAACAGATAGTCGTGTTGCTAGGACCCCTCTTTCCAGAGCAGGGGTGGAAGAGGGAAACATCCCCCGAAAATCTTATAATCCACCCTCTAATCTCACTCACCCGTACCTTTGTGGTCATAAGGGGGGGTTAGGGGTACCATGTTCCCAAATCCAGCACACCTGTGGCCGAAAGTTGCATCTTCACTAGTACAAAATTTATATAAATCAGGTACTAATATCTGTACCTGTCACTCTCAGCAATACTCGATTTCTAGTACGAATCGGCGATTGAGATCCAGTGCTCGTGGTACAAATAAGTCAGCTTCTTCAGGAAGTTAGTACAAAGTGCCACGAGCTGGTACAAATTGCCCACGAAGTTAGTACCAAGTGCCAAGAGCCGGTACAAATCGCCCACGTGCTCGGTGCAAGCTCAAGTGCAGCAACATCCGCAAAGGTGGCGGCGGTCATAGTGAGCGCATCGCTACCCCCACCCCCCAATTCACCCCATCAAGTACCGGTATCGGCGATCATGACTCAGCACACAGTAGTGAATTATTATTAACTAAAACAACATTGTCCTCGTACTGATTTTTAACTTAACTTTGAGAAAAAAAGATTTTTAAACCAATAGTACCTCGACTTTCATTTCTCAGTGCCTCACTCGGGCTGCCGGCAACAGCCGGGCCGGCCCGTTGGTTTTTTTTACACTGTAAAACTCACGCTTGGAACATGAGCTCGGCAGGGTGGTAGAAGATTCGAAGGAGGAGGAGGAGGAGGAGGAGGAGGAGGAAGAGGAGGAGGTAGGAGGTACGAGGCAGGATGAGGCAGGAGCAGGAGCAGGAGCAGGAGCAGGAGCAGGAGCAGGAGCAGCAGGAGCAGCAGGAGCAGGCTGGGCAGAATTTGGCAGGAGGAGAAAGAAGATCAGGAAGGGCGGCAGGGACAAGATTAAAATCATCAGTAGCAGGAGGACAGGGAGGAAAGGAGTGTTTAGGGGAAGGGAGAAAGAGGCAACAGAGAGGAGGAGGAGGACGAGGAGGAGGAAGAGGAGGAGGAGGAGAGCGTGGAGAGTACATAGAGCAGCGCTGACGAGAGCAAATGCATGAGGCATGACCTTCTTGAAAAGCAGGAGGTGACGGGCATGCAGCGCTGACCGAGGTGATCGGTGGAATTTGATCTGGTGTATCAAGGATCTTGATGAGGAGATGAGTGGTACTGAGAAGGAGATCGAAGACGAAGATCTTCCGATGCCTCATGTCAAGAAGTCCGGATTGTCTCATCTGGAGAAGGGGATAGAGCGTGGAGGGCAGCGGATTCGAACGGCTCTCCATGGAATATCGAGGAGCAACCCGTCCAAGGACTACGAGGTTCTTGTCCCAGAAGGTAGCGACGGATACAGGCTGCCGCAGAAGCCAACAGTGAGCGATTACATCTTACACCCGTACAGGTGTTGAGAGAGGGATGGTGTTGTGGAGACTGATAGCTCTTGCAGAGGTTTCAAACACTTTGCCGGTCAACTCGTTGCCAACTTTGGCTGGAAGTTTTGTACGATGATTGTATGCAACTACCTCGCAGTCAAGGGCCTCCTCCTTTCCGCCATGGGGCTGGTGCGCTTGTCCTACTGCAAGAAGACGCTGGGGATAGGTGCGTCAGAAACTCCTTCCTACCCTCCTGATGAAAATTGTTCTCCTTGGTGCAGACGGGGCTGCCTGCCAGACTGTCGCCGCCATCTCCTCTACTCCATGGGCGATCAAGGGAGCGATCGGTGTCGTCTCCGACGCGTACCCCCTCCTGGGCTATCACAAGTCAAGTTACATCATCCTGCTCTCTGTCGTCGGGACGTTTGCCTTCTTTCTCCTCGCCTCCCTCTCCATCCGCTCCCCTATGGTCGCAGCCGCTCTCTTCTTCCTGGCCAACTTCCAGATCGCTACAGCCGACCTCCTCTGCGAGGGCAAGTACGCCTCCCTGATGCAGGCGAAGCCGCAAACAGGCTCGTCCATGGTGTCGCTGGTGTGGGGGTGCTTCCAGCTGGGGTCGCTCGTCGCCGCTCTCATTGTGGGGCCCATCGCCGACAACTTCGACCCCCAGATCATCTTCTGGTTGTGCATTCCTCTCGCCGCCAGCATCATCCTTCCTACTTCCCTCGGGTTCTTGCAAGATCAGGTCACCCAGTCCTCCTCCTCCTCCTCCTCCTCCTCACCCTCATCCACCTCCTCGTCCTCCTTCGCCTCTTCCTCCGCCTCATCTTCCTTTCCCTCTTCTTGCTTCTGCCACCGCCCCTGCTGCTGCTGCTCCTCGTCCTCCTTTCCTGTTGTCTCTGCTGCTGCTGCTGCTTGTCTTTCTCTCACATGCTCTGACTCCAAGTCTCAAGAAAGTTGCTCCGGAGAAGCGAGGAGTAGATTGGAGCTTGCTCAAGAAGCATCCCTACATCATCAGCTACTGCATGATCATGGCGCTTGCGGCGCTAGGGAACGGATTGATCGACACTTTGTACTTCGACTCTCATCTCCTGCAGCTCATCTACTCGCTCTTTTGTATGCTCTTGCTCTCAGTCCTGGCGTTCCTGTGGCTGCCTCCCATGCTAGCGAAGTGCAACTTCTACATGTTCTTGTCTTCAGGTGACTCCCATGATGCTGATGTTCGACTCTTTTCCTGACTTCCTTCTCCTCCTCCTCCTCCTCCTCCTCCTCCTCCTCTCCTCTTCCAGTTCTCTATGTCAACATAGGAGGCGCGCAAGACTTCTGGTTTACAGCAGACGAGCAGTGTGTGCCGGGAGGGCCGGCGTTCGACTATACGTACTACAACACTTACACGTGGGTGGTGGGAGCTTGTACAGGATGGGTCGGAATCGTCTTGTTTCAGGTGAGAGGAAATGTTTTTTCAGGAGGAGCGGGAGCAGCAGCAGCAGCAGCAGCAGCAGCAGCAGCAGCAGCAGCAGCAGCAGCAGCAGCAGCAGCAGCAGCAGCAGCAGCAGCAGCAGCAGCAGCAGCAGCAGCAGCAGCAGCAGCAGCAGCAGCAGCAGCAGCAGCAGCAGCAGCAGCAGCAGCAGCAGCAGCAGCAGCAGCAGCAGCAGCAGCAGGATCTGACTTGCTTCAGGCGACCATGAGTGGCTGGACCTTTAGGAAGCTCTTTTGGGTGACGACACTTTTACAAGTAAGGGGATGGGGAAGGAGAAGGAAGGGAAGCGAAGGCGGTGGGGGAAGCAGGACGAGGACCAGGAGGAAGGGGGGAGGCAGGGGAGGTGGGGTGGGTGGGTGGGAGGGGCGGTTGCGAAAGTATGTGACGGAAGTGTCAGATAGTTGCCTCTGCCTTCGACCTTCTCATCATCGCACGATGGAACAAGTCGATCAACGTCAGCGACAAGGTAAACACATTTCTTGCCTCCTTCGTTCTTCTCCTCCTCCTCCCTCCTCCCTCCTCCCTCCTCCCTCGTCTCCTGCTTCTTTCACCATCACCACCTCGTCTCAACCCCGTTCCTCGCGCTCGCCATCTGCGATCTTGACTTCGATGTTCAGGTCTTCTACATGTTCGGAGATGCCGTCATCGGCCCAGCCGTCGGGATGTTTGCGGCCATGCCAGCTCTGGTCTTGACGTCGAAGCTCGTTCCAAAGGTCCCCCACACCTGAGGTTGTTGCAGCTTACAGCTGGTCAGGGGCTGGAGTCAACTGTGTATGCTCTGCTAGCTGGTGTGCAGCTGAACGAGAGAGGAGGAGCTTGACTGGGGGCCGCAGGGTTTCAGAACTTCGGAGGAGTCGTCTCATCGCAGATCGGCATCTATGCCATTCAGGTTCTCTCCAGGGTCGCGACTTCGAGTGCTCACGTCCTGCCCCCCTCAAGTACGCTGGCATCAAGACAACAGCTCCCTGCAACTTCGACAACCTCAACACCCTCGTGCTCTTCCTCCTCCTTCTCCCTCTGCTCCCCTGACCCTCCCGTTCAGGTACTCGTGTGCCACTGCCTCCTGCCCCTCATCGCCGTTCCCCTCACCTTTCTGCTCATCCCCAACAAGCTCATGACCGACAATATCCTCGACGAGGTGGCAGCGCTGCTGGCGCGAGCGACTTGCTGACTGCCGTGTGGTAGCAGCAGGAGAGGTCGGACCCCGAGGACGAATGTATCGAGCTTACAACAGCACACTTGTCCTTTGGAGCCAACGTAGACGAGAGCAGCACAACAGACAAGGTAAGAAGCTCCTCGACCTCCTCCCTCCTCCTGCCATGACAGACGACAAGCCAATGCAGGAGCCTGCACGACGGCAATAATGCTCACACAGTTGCAAGCATCTCACTTCAACGATACACAACATGACACGTCGGTCGACTCGTAGCTCCCGCTCAAGGCAGCAGCGACATCATCTCTTCTGCAAGCTCGAGCGGGAAGTCATCGGGCAGCTCGAAGAAACCGAGCTTGGAATACTGGAGCAAGCGCCGGAATTCGCCGCTGCAAGTGACTAGAGTCTCTTTCTTCTCCTCCTCGGACATGTCCGATACCTCTTTTAACTGCATCAGGGCCGTTAGAGCCTCCCAGCAGAATCATCATCATCATCATCATCATCATCAGCAGCAGCAGCAGCAGCAGCAGCAGCAGCAGCATTGGCGGCGGCGGCAGCAGCAAGATTTTCTCTTCTCACCTCAGGTGGACAGGAGGTGGGATGAAAGCCGAAGTGACGGAGGAACACCATGTACGCTCTCCTCTGAAGGAGCCTGCGGCGATGTTACAAGAAGAGAATGAAAAGAGCCAAGAGCGCTGACGGGTGATCGATGAGACATGTCCTGTATGCCTTGTGGTCAAACCCAGCAGACTTCAAGATGTCCTGAAGCTATCATGAGCATCTTCATCCTCCAACACAAGAAGCTGAGTCACCAGGGAGAACATGATGTTTTCCCCTGTGTTGGTGCTCGCCGACTCGACGAGGATGGTCAGGCCCTTGGAGAGGATGAGTTGGGAGGGGAGGGAGTGTCTGTCGAAGAGACGAATCGGAGGGAGGAGCTCGTCCCCATACAAGGCCTTGAGCTTGTTGAGGAAGATCTCAAGAAAGATATCGGCCTCGGTCAGGAGCGATTCTACCTCGCTCTTCTCTCCTCCTGTCCTGTTGTACCTCATCATTTGCTCCTCGTCCACCAGCAGCTTCTTCTTCTCGTCCCCTATCAAACTCGACAAGCTCTCGAGTGTCACATAGACGCCCTTCGCGTCAAGGCCTGAGCATGGCGACATCGATGGTTCCGTCCTCTTGACGTTCATCCCTTCCTCTTCCACCATGTCCACGAGCTTCTTCGTAAACCTCCCGATCCCACCGCTGAATATCAGCAGCATCTTTCTCGCCTCTTCCTCCTGCCGGTGCATGGCCTTGTATGCTCGTTCAGCCGCTAGGGTCGGAGGGGCAGTAGACCCGCATCCCAAGACCAGAACAACATCGGTATCTTCATCTCGCGTCCTGTAGCACAGGTAACGGGATGCTCGCGAGAGCACGTCAACTGGAAACGCCGATGGAGAAGTCGAGGAGGTCGTTGAAGAGAAGGATTCGCTGGAAAGAGACGAGCAGGAGGCTGGTAGCGCTTGAGAGAAAAGAGGCTGAGTGGCATACGAGCTCATGGTGAGGTCGGAGGCTGCAGGGGACGCGAAGAGCGAAAAAAGGGCAGGAGAATTGAAGGAGAGACAGAAACGTAAGAGCGGGTCAAGCAGGGGAAGAGATCAGTTTGGGGAGAGGAAGGACTGAGAGTAATGGCAAGGAATGAGAGCAGGAATCAGCGAGGAGAACAAAGAGAGGATGATGGGAACAAGAGTCAAGAATGAGAGAGAGAGCAGAGGAGGATGAAGACAGGAGGAGGATCAAGGCCAGAGGATGATGATGATGATGATGATGATGATGATGATGAGGAGGAGGAGGAGGAGGAGGAGGAGGAGGAGCAGGAGCAGGAGCAGGAGCAGGACTTTCTCTAACAATTTCCTGGCATGGATGAGGCCACCCCGATTATGTGATGTACCCTACCCCTCATATTCCTGTCAAATTCATTCGTTACAGAGGGGTGGAAGAACATATTGGCGAGGGGAGGGGTGAAGTTAGGAGAGAAGTACAGTGAAAGAGGGCGTGGGGGTAGTAGGTGTAAGGGCCGACGGTTGCGAGCAAAGTTTGCTAGCCGAGACTTGCCGGAGGAAATGAAGAGATGAGATGAGATGAGATGAGAAGAGATGAGATGAGAAGAGATGAGATGAGATGAGATGAGATGAGATGAGATGAGATGAGAAGAGAAGAGATGAGATGAGATGAGATGAGATGAGATGAGATGAGATGAGATGAGATGAGATGAGATGAGATGAGATGAGATGAGATGAGATGAGATGAGATGAGATGAGATGAGATGAGAAGAGAAGAGAAGAGAAGAGAAGAGAAGAGAAGAGATGAGAAGAGATGAGATGAGATGAGATGAGATGACGATGAGATGAGATGAGAATGAGATGAGATGAGATGAGATGAGGTGAGATGAGATGAGAAGAGATGAGATGAGATGAGATGAGATGAGATGAGATGAGAAGAGAAGAGCAGGGAACAGGGCAGGACAGGACAGGACAGGACAGAAGAGAAGAAAAGAGAAGAGAAGAGCAGAGCAGAGGACAGAAGAGCAGAGCAGAGAAGAGATGAGAAGAGAACAGGAGAGGAGAGAACAGGAGAACAGGAGAGGAGAGAGACTGAGACAGAGAGACAGAGAGGGAGGGAGGTAAGGAAGGGATTGAGACAGAGACAGAGACAGAGACAGAGACAGAGACAGAGACAGAGAGTAGAGAGGAGGGGAGCCTGAAAGGACAGGACAGGAGGATGGATAGCAAGAGGGGAGAAGGTGATGAGTTGAGGTGAACAGTGGCTGAGGTTAAGCACGTGGTCAAGTTTGAGAGTTTACATACTCGTCTTGTTGCTGTTCTATCAGAAGACGATGAGATGAAGTTTGACTTTGACCTTCAGGAGGAGTGTCGTCATAGATGTCATTGAGCTCATCGAACTAGAGCAGAGGAGAGGCAGTTTGCTTCAGGGATGAAGAGTTGGATGGACATCAACGTAGAGCGCACAGCGGGATCGACGAGGAGGGACAACATGTTCACGAAGCCCGATCGAGCATGGAATACCCCGAGCCCTCCTGCTTCGCCTCGCACCAACAAGGACGACAGCTTCTTAGCCTCCCTCTACGCGGGCATGCGGACGCCGTACGGAGCTGGAGGGCAGCAGAGGGAGGAGCTGGACCTTTCACCTGAGCTGCAGTCCCAGCGAGACCTTCAGATGCGGCGAGCGGCTCGAGTGCTGGTGAGCGACCCGGTCTTCGTCAAGCTGGTGGTCGAGCCCTCAAGCAGCGCCTTCGCCGAAGAGCGAGTGAGACTGCTGCTTGCTTGCGCAGACCCTTGCCGACGTCACCTGACAGGCCTATGAAGTCCTTCGCTCTGCTTCCTCCTCCCAGCCTTACGCCCTCATCCTCAGCAAGCTTGCAAGAGACAACAAGTCGCTGAAAGACATGGTGTTGGAACGAGACAAGGTGGTTGAACGAGCATAACCTGACAATCATCGTTGACGTAATGGTTCTCAGAGGATATCTTCGTTGATCGAGCAGATCAACCAGATCGAGACAGATGCTCTCAAGGCGAAGAAGCACTACGAAGACCTTGTGGTTGATGTTGAGATGAGCGGGTCCTTGAATCAGCTGGACGGGAGACGAATGCAGGAGATCCTCAAGAAGACAAAGGACCTCATGCAGAAGAACCATGATGAGTTCACCAAGGTGACTTGACTTGTTCCGCTCTCACAAGCGACTTGTGCTGAGTTGTTGCTTTCCGCTGCAAGACCAAAGACAAACTTCAAGCCACCATCTTTGACCTACGAAAGAAGCTAGAAGACTCCTATGAAGAGAACATGAAACTACAAGAGCGAGCTGCCTCGCAGGTCTCATCTTGACTTGATCTCTTGGCGATCGCATTTATCGACTGACTGATGCCGTCAGGATCCAACCGACATGAACCGACAGGTCGTCTCTGCTCTCGACCACCTCAAGGCCTACATAGCCAAGTCAATGGAGCAGTCGGAGAGCGAGAGGGAGCGGCTTCTCACCATGATCCAAGAGAAAGACTCGCTGAATGACACGCTGAGCAAGGATCTCCGCGTCAAGGAGGCTGAGGCCTCGTCCTCTCTTGCTCAGCTCTCGGCGCTGCAACAGCAAGTGGCTGACCTCGAGCGAAGTCGAGCAGAGGCGTTGAAGGAGAACGAGCTGCTCCAGAAGCAGATCGAGCGGGACGAGACCTTGAGGCTGGCGCTACAAGACCTCAAGCTCTCCCTCCCCTCTCAGCTCTCCCCCGACGACTTCCCTCGGGATCGCCCGGCGCAGGCTGAGGGGGAAGGGATGCAGATGCTGTCGGAGGCCCTGCAATCCCTGCAGGAGAAGGTCAATTACATGTGCGATCGGCTACCTGTCGACAGCGCCTTCATGCCGACCTTAGAGCCGCCGATCATGCACAACCAGTCCAACGACTCGGCGATCATAGGCAGCACCGAGCTGAGGGTGCAGAACGCGGCGCTGCAGAGGGAGGTGGAGTCGCTGAGCGAGAGGATACGGGAGATGCAGGACGTTGAGTCGCTTGCCAAGGACATCAGGCTGCGGATCGACAGCTTCCAACATCTGGTGCAGGACCTGCTGACAGAGAAGGAGAAGTGCCGGCAGCTGGAACTGCAGTGCAGGTCCCTGCAGAGCGAAGTGTGCTCGGACAAGGTGCAGTGGTACCAGGGGCAGAAGCAGAGGCTCTTGGAAGACGAGCTCCACAGCTGGAAAGATCTGGCTGGAGACTTCGAGAGCATGAGATGGCTCTCTCCTCAACCGATCAGCCCTACTGCTCGAACCAACATCAACAACATCAACAACATCAACAACATCAACAGCAGCAGCAGCAACAACAACAACACATACTCTTCTAGACATGACCTCAGCACAAGAAACTCCGTCAGTCCTTCCAGACGTTCTCCTCGCTCAAACTCTAAGCCTGACACCAAGCAGCTCAAGACTGAGCAGGAGGAAGACACCTCGAGGCAGGACAAGAAGAGCGACGACAAGCGGAGCGACGCGGGGAGAGCAGTTGAGAAAATCCCGACGGCTGCTGACCTTCTCAGGTCGCGCAAGTCAGGCGGTGGCAAGCAGGTCAAGTAGCAGCGAGGAAGGACTAGTTATGCAAACCCGCCTCAGTGTAGAGAACCGCGAGATGAGGGGCAGCAAGACATCCAGTCACTCCAGCATAGGACTCGAGTTGGAGACCTTTTGAAATTATCGATCTTCTTTATTGACTGAAAAAGAAGGACAAACCGGAGCAAACAAAGGAGGGGGAGGATAAAGCCTACAAACCCGCCTCAATAAAAATACTAGGAAACGAAGGAGGCAGCGAAAACCGGCACTCCAACCACGCAAGCGACGGCCGCACGCACGACAAGCAGGGGAACTTATAAAAAGTTGTCAAAGTTGTCAAGTGAACCTCAACGGACAGGCAGTGTAAGCTAGCTGGTGAACGACTGAGCAAGAAGAGAAGAGGAGAGGGAAGGAGAGAGAAGAGGAGGAGAGGGAAGGAGAGAGAAGAGGAGGAGAGAGAAGAAGAGAGAAGAGGAGGAGAGGTGAGGGGGAAGGGGAGGGGCGAGCGAAGCAGAGCAGAGGAAGTGGAGGTGATCTTGAGGCAACATGGGAGGCATCGGCGGTCTGACTGAAGATGAGCTCGCCAAGTGCCGAGAAGCTTTCTCACAGTTCGGTGAAGTCAACATCTCTTGATGTTCCTGAGATCATGATATCACTCACTGAGTGATGTTGCCATTCTCTTGAACATGTCTTGTCTTACCCTCCATCTGTTTTTGTTGTTTCTTCCTTCTCTTTCCTACGTTCATCCTTCTGCAGTCACACACTCACACGCTTCTAGACGCTGACAACTCAGGCACCATCGAACCTTGGGAGCTCAAGAAGACGCTGATGGCGATGGGTCAGAATCCAAGTGATGAGGCAAGCGAGAGGAGGAGCAGGAGGAGCAGGAGGAAGTGGAAGAGGAGGAGGAGGAAGGGGGAAGGAGGATGGGGGGGGGAGGGAGGAGGAGCTCAGCTAGGTGCAGGACATGGCCAAGATGTTTCTCGAGCTGGATACGGATGAGTCTGGGTCGATAGACTTCACAGAGTTCGTCTCGATCATCAGCAGACACAAGAAGCAGTCTGAGTACGACAGTAGCGAAGCTGATACCATCGCTGCTTGGATAGGCAAACCTCTCCTCCCTCTCCACGTCCCCTCCCTCCCTCCCTCCTCCCTCTCTCCCTCCCTCCCTCCTCCCTCTCTCTGTCCCCTCCGTTCCTCCGCCTTCCCTCGTGACTTTCGTTCAGCAATGGGAGGCAACCGAGACAAGAGCGGTCAAGTTGACACTGACCGACTTCGATCCCTGGTGAAGCTGCTGCTGCTTGCTCCTCCCCTCCCCTCCCCTCCCCTCCCTTGTCCTGCCTCCCGTTGTCTGCCTTCCCTTATCCTGCCTCCCCTTCTCTGCTCGCCCTCAGCCTCCCCTCAGGTCACGAGGTTCTCCCTCACCATCGACATCGAGGCTCTGCTGCAGGAGGCCGACAAGGATCAGAGTGGCTTCATCGACTACGAGGTGAGGAGAGGGAGAGGGAGAGACTAGAAGTAAGGAGAGGAAGAGGATGAGCGAGAGGAAGGCGTGGAGAGGGGAGGGAGAAGAGCAGTGGAAGAACAAGGAGGACAAGGAGGAGGAAGGGAGAAGGAGGAGATGTTGGCTGATGCAGGGCAGGAATTCAAGACAATGTTTGAAGAACCTCCCGCTCAGGCACCGGACAAGGCTGCCTTCACACTGCTGTAGAGGAGGGTGGGAGGGAGGGAGGGAGGGAGGGAGGGAGGGAGGGAAGCAGGAGGACCGAAGCGAGAATGAGGAGGATTCTGCATGATTGTACGTATATTCCAGTAAACAATAAAAGGGGAGAGGCTGAGGTAGTAGAGGAAGAGGGGGAGGGGGAGAGGATCCTATCACGCGTATGCCTCGTAGACTCCAAGATCTTGACCTGCGACTTCCAGCATCCTCCTCGAGCTGTAGCGAATGCTCGCCTGCTGCAACCTCAGGAGGAGAGACGACAAGCTCAACTGAGCAAAGGAGGAGGAGGAGGAGGA
>NW_005434593.1:99138-101931 GCF_000315625.1 Guillardia theta CCMP2712 | reverse complement strand
AGCCCCTTATTATTAAAAATAGGGAAAACAAAACAAAGAGGCAAGCACGCGACACGCCTCGCACTCCACGTAACTCCTCCCTCCCCCTCCCCTCCCTCCCCTCCCCCTCCTCCCCTCCCCCTCCCCCTCCTCCCCTCCCCCTGCCTCCTCTTCCCTCCCCCCCTTTCTCATCAGGAGCTTCACCATGTCTCGTCCACAAGCTCTGCTTCGCTCTTCGTCTTCTTCTCCACACAGAGAATCGCCTGCCAACACCCTCAGCTCCTCTCGCTCTGACCCTCTCCTCATTCTCCTCATCCTCCTCCCTCTCGTCCTCGTCCTCGTTCCCCTCCTCATTGTTGCTCTTGTCCTGCTCCTTCCACTCTTCTTCCTCCCCCCTCTCGCTCTCTTCCTCTCTCTACCTCTCTGAACCCTTCGATCATACACGTCCAGATTCTCCGCTGGCTCTCCTCCTCCAGGGCCTTCAGCTGGGAGATGCCGATCTCCACGATCTTCTCAACCACCTGAGCCACCGGCAGCCGCAGCGACTGCTGGGCTCCTCCTGGTCCTGACGAGGAGAAGGCGAGGAGGAGGCGGAGGATCGCTTCCTCGAAGACTCGCGGCTGCACTTCCTCCCCTGCCCGCTCGAACAGAAAGTTGAGGGCCAACGCTGCTCGAGAAGTGACGGCGACGCTGTGCTGGTGGGAGGAAGAGGGGGAGGACGAGGAGGGGGAGGACGAGGAGGGAGAAGGATCTTTCCTGGGTTTCCCATCCTTGAGGTGGGACGACCATTCCTTGCTGCTGCAGCTGCCGGGGAGGACGGAGGAGAAGGAGGCGAAGAGTTTCCTCCAGAGGTCGATCTTCTCAGCTGCGCTGAAGCTGTCGAGGAGGAGGACGAGAGCATCAAACTGCTGCGCCATCCGCTCGTTCATCAACCCCTCCCCTCCCCCTCCCGCTTCCTCTTCCGTCCCTCTCTCGCCTGGGGACGGGGAGGAAGGTACTGATCCCTTGCTGTGGAGGAGGAGGACGTCACCTTTCTTCCTCCACTCTCTCACAGCCAGCGAGCTGAGCATGTCCACGTAGCTCGCGATGATCTCTCTGCTCAGCTTCTCCCCTGCACTTGCTCGGCTCTCTTGCAGCACCGCCGTCAGCTCGGAGAGGATCAGCCACATGCGCTCTATCTCCACCCGCTCATCCTCGCAGAGCTCCCGCATCCTCTCCTCCACCTCCTGCCACAGCCTCGTCCAGCAGCTCAGTGGCAGCTGGACTATGTTCCTCGACATCAGCGCGCAAACTTCGCTCGTCACCTCGCATGCGATCGCCATGTTCTCACTGCGCAGGCTCCACTTGTACAGATGGAGGAAGGGATCCCACAACCCCCACACCTCCTCCTCCTCCTCCTTCCCTCCCTTCCCAGCCCCTGCCATCCGCTCGCTCAGCACCTTGGCTGCTCCCCGCATCCCCGCGCTCCAAGTCCTCAGCCACTGCCTGTGCAAGTTCTTCTTCTCCTGCTCCACCGTCTCCATCCAGCCGGAGGTCTCCTGGAGGTAGGGGAGGAGGAGGGACCCAAGGAAGCTGATCATGACATGCGCGCACTTGTCCTCGGGCCCCAGACTCATCTCCACTGCCGTGCTGATCGCCTCCTCCCTCACTCTGCTCCTCTTGTCCCTCCCTAGCTGGACCAGCTTGGCGAAGGAGGACAGGACCGAGCGAGTGACCTCTGCCCTCCTCCTCTCCTCCTCCTTCCCCTCCAACTCCTGGCGGCAGAGCTTGCCCATCAGATACCTTCCCACGTCCCGCGTCATCGCGATCGCCCGCAGGCTCGACTCAGCATCCACGTCCTGAGAGGCGAAGAGGAGGAGGCACTGCAGGAGCTGCTCGACGTCGGGGAGCGAGAGGGAGAGCAGAAGGTGATCGCACACGTAGGCGAGGCACGTGGCTCCCTGCCGCACCTGCTGACTCTCTGGATCCTGAGCGACGAGTGGGAGGAAGTGAAGGATGGAGGGCCAGGCAGACTGGATGTTCATACCGTAGGAAGAGAGCAGCTGATGGAGGCTGGAGAGAACGAGGCTCTTGGTGTCACTGTAAGAGCACTTGAACATGTCCTCGTACGCCCCGATCAGTTTCTTCTTGAGGCTAGCAGAGCTTCCCTCGTCCTTCCCTTTCCCGTCCTTCCTTCGCTCCTCCTCCCCGCCCTGCTCCCCCCCAGCCGAGCACGCGAAGTTGAAGGCCTCGTTCATCAGCTCGGAGAAGTAGAGCATCCCATGCTGCCGCATGACCGAACGAGCATGCGACGACACGTGCGACAAGTGAACAGAAATCGTTCCCCACAGCCCCTCCAGCCGCATCAGGTTCCCCCGCGCGATCCTCACTGTCCTCTCCACACCGAACAGCAGCTCCCCCAGGCTCCCCGAGTGTGTCCAGCCGAGGTCGAGGGCACCGGCCTTGAGGTCCTGGAGGGAGGAGAGGGAGAGGCGGTAGAGGGCGGTCAGGAGCACTATGCAGGCGTCTTCAGGTAGCCGGCTGCTCTGCTCGAAGAGCAGGTCCATCCAGCGCCGGAGGAGGAGCAGGCGGTTGAGCTGGCCCAGGAGGGGAGGAGGAGGTCGAGGAGGATCAGCAGCAGCAGCAGCGGAGGAGGAGGGAGCAGGGTTCTTGACTTTGGTCTTCTTCCTGCCAAAGAAATTCTTCTTGCCTGAGTCCTCGACCTCCTTCACATCATGATCTTCCTTCACGCCCGTCTCTGCCGTCATGTGAGCAAAGAGAAAGACCAGGAGGAGGAGGAGGAGGAGGAGGAGGAGGAGGAGGAGGAGTAGAAGG
>NW_005434593.1:92899-98895 GCF_000315625.1 Guillardia theta CCMP2712 | reverse complement strand
CCCTCCCTCCCTCTCGCTGTACGTCATGCTCACGCGTCTGGCAGCACGTCTTGCGCCACCGCAGACTCCCCCATCCCCCTCCACCACGTCAGCCTCAGTCTCCATCCTCCTACATCTTCGTCACCCCCGCCCCTCCCCACCCTCCATCATCCTCCTGGTTGAGCGAGGCGCCGCCCCCCTCCCCTCCCCCCACTACCACCGCCGACGACCCCCCGGCGGAGGTGGTGGTGGAGGAGGAGGAGGAGGACGACGACGACGACGACGAAGAGGAGGAGGAGGAGGAGCAGAGGGAGGGCTGGGAGAGAGAGGGGGGGAGAAGGAGGAAGGGACCTGAAATTTCTGTCTGGAGGTACTGGAAGACAGGAAGGATTTTGCCCCAGGACTCGTGAAGAGAGCTTGCGAGCTCAAAGACGAGGAGGAGGAGAGATTCGATGGCAAGGACACGTTCCTCAGCCATCTCCTCCTCCCTCACGACTGTCTCCGTCGTCTCTCCTCCATGCTCCTCCTCCTTCGACTTGCTCGCATGGCTGCCGTCGCCCTCACTCGCGGGAGTAGCCGGGGGCTTCCCTTGAGGAGACACGAGGATGCGACTCTGGTAGGGCTGAGGAGCAGCGATGTCGCAGAGTGTACTGGAAGTGAAGGGAGGGGAGGGAGAGGGAGAGGAGGAGGAGGAGGTCAGCTACGAAGGAATCAGGACATGGCTCACCTGAAGCAGAGATCTCTGGCCTGGACCATCTGCAGGACAGCAGCAGTCTGGGTGAGGGCGCAGTGAGCTGAGAGCATGCGGCGAAGCAGTGAGGGATGTCGGACACAGAGCAGGACCATCCTCGAGATCGAGTTCAGCGAGCTCGCACAACCCTCGACGATGTGCCAGCATACCTGCTCACACCATTACATCCTGCTACTCTTCTTCTTCTCCTCCTCCTCCCACCCCCTTCCCCCTCTCCCTCCATCCTCCTCCTGCTCTACTCCCTGCCTCTTCGTCTCCTCCCTCGCTTCCTTTTCCTCTCCCTCACAGCTCCTCCTCCTGCTCCCTCCTCCTCCTCTACCTCCCCTCTCAACGTCTGCTCTACTCTCCTTCGTCTTCCCCCACCGCAGTCTCTCCAGCTTGTAGCCTCACCTCAGAGTTCTGCTCGAGGAGGGAGGAGTTGAAGTTGGGCTGGGGGGCGAGTTGCGGGAGGTTGGAGGGGTCGGAGAGGTCGAGGAGGAGGACGGGGGAGATCCCGCAGAGGGAGGCGAGGGCGTGAGAGATGTTGGACCCGCACAGCATCGACATCTCCGCAACCACCTCATCGACGTTGGGAGGGAGCGAAGGCTCGCCGACCTGGAGTAAGTGAGAAGGAGACGGTGGAGAAGGAGGAGGAGGAGGTGGTGGTGGTGGTTGTGATGGTGATGGAGATGATGATGATGATGATGATGATGATGATGGAGATGATGACGATGATGATGATGATGATGGAGATGATTGAATGCCAGCTGGAAGATTTCGAGTCTCATCACCTGAGCATCGAGAAGTCTAGTGTAAGGAGCCGCTGGTTCCAAGATAAAACTGCCTTTGAGCTCCATTGATCCTGCTGCTGCTGCTGCTGCTGTTCCTCCTCCTCCTCCTCCTCCTCCTCCTCCTCCTCCTCCTGTCCCTGCTGCAGCGGTAGCAGCTGCTCCCTTTCCTGCCTCCCCCTTTCCCGCGATCTTCCTCGCATGTTGCTGCTCTCCCGTTCTGCTCTCGAGGAAAGTTTTGACGATGTCATCGAAGATCCGGATGATCCCGACGATGACGTTGTCCTGGTCGTCCTGCCGCAGCTTTTGCTCACTCCTCCTCCTCCCCCCCCCCCCTCACTCTCGCTCCATCTCTCACCACAGATCCTCGTCCTCGGCACACAGTGAAGGCATATTTCAGTCGCCGAGAGAAGCTCGGACAGGACGTGTACTCCAGCAGACACTCCAGCGCGATGAGTTTGACCCACTGCTGGGAAGCGTTCTGACCAGCTGTCAGCGCGAACTCTAGAGCCTCGCTCGACGGCCTTCACCTGCGCCAGATAGGAGAAGAGCGACAAGACGTTGGCGATGTTGGGGAGGAGGAAGGAGCCGAGACCCTCCTCGACAGAGCTGGAGGAGAAGTGAGGACGGAAGGATGGTAGGGGGGAGCAGGCGAGGGATGAGAAGAGAGCACAGGAGAGGAAGGGGGAGAGCGAGGGCAGCAGCAGCAGCAGCAGCAGCAGCAGCAAGGGAAGGAGAACAGGTAGAAGAGGAAAAGGAGGAGAGATGCAGGACAGGAGAGAAGAGGGGCCTACAGAGGGACACAAACTAGTGAGGTGGGTGGGTAGGAACTAGTGAAGTGGGTGGGTAGGAACTAGTGAAGTGGGTGGGTAGGGTTCAGTCCGTCTGCTCACAAGGTTTCGAGGAATTCTTCGTGAAGAGAAGTTGCAAAGACGTTGCTGACGATCCCTGAAGAGAGTCGGAAAAGTTTGACAACCTGAGAAACTTTGACATGAGCCACGTGGGCGGCAGCTGGGCAGCAGACCTGGAGCATCCTCTGCGCGTAGTCCTCCCTCGCCTCCCTTGCTCCTATCTGCAACTTGACGCCGCCAGACGCCAAGCGCTGCGAGATGTCAGAAAACCGCTGCTTCCTCCATAGCAGGAAGAGAAGGAGAGGAGGGAGGGAAGGAGGGAGGGAGGGAGGGAGGGAGGAACGGGGGGAGGGAAGAAATGCAAGGGAGTAGGACGGGGGTCAGATTCGTTACCTGCAGCTGTGCGATGATGATGGAGAGGAGGTCGTCCTCAACGAGCTTCAAGAGAGGAGCATACCTGCACCAAATCAGCCACTCCTCCTCCTCCTCCTCCTCTCCCACCTCATGAACACTGACGGGTGCTTGCGGAACAGCGAGTCCAAGATGTCCATCGCAAGGATCTGAGAGGACAGGGAGGCTCGGCTCCTGACTCTCTGCGAGGATTCCCCGTTGATGAGGAGGAGGAGCTCCTTCAGCACTTGAGCGCAGCATTCCGCTGCCTGAGGTAAGCTCTTCTTGCTCACGTAGCTTGGGCTGGCGCTCGGCGACTCCTCCTTCACCTCTGAGATCTCATGGACCTCCTCGTCCTCGCTCGCCCGAGAGTCGAAGGAGAGCTGCTGCTTCCTCTGACTGCAGTCGCACGTCACCTTTCCATCCTCGTCTCCTCCCCCTGCTCCCTTCCCTGCTTCCCACCCCCTCCCTCCTCCTCCCCTTCCCCTCTCGCCCTCCTCCCTCACCTCTCGATTCTCTCCAGGTCAAACTTGTGCAGGAGGTCGATGGACGCCTCCGTCACCTGCCGCAGAGCCGCCGCCGCCGCCTGCGATGCCGCGGGAAAGCGACCGCCATGGATAGACAAGAGCGCCTCAAGCATGAAGAGAGCAGGTCCGATCTGGATCGCGAACCGTTCGCTCTGCATGGCGCTCGAGATGAACTGGACCACGCGGAGTTGGATTGCTTCCTCTGCGACTTCAGAGCACTTGCGAAGCACCATGCCGACAGCGGCGAAGTAAGGAGGGTCGATGGCGTCAAGAACTGCAAGTCGCTGCAGCATGACGAGGCCGAGGCGGCTGATCTTTCCGTTCTTGTCCTCCGCCGCCTGCACCGCCGCCTTGAGCACGTCAAGGGAGGAGCGAAGCTTCCTCGAGGTTTCGTGAGGGTCCAGCAGAGCCGCTTCCAGCTCTCGCAGCTTCTTCTCCGACGCCTTGAGCGTCTCCAGCAGCTTTCCCTGCTTGCGCGGCACCAGCGCCTCGATGCCCTCCACGTCCTTGAGCAGCTGCACCAGCGGCTCGTGCGACAAAGCAGCGCCAGGCTTGTGCTCTATGGGTGTGAGGGGATGGGGAGGATGTCGCTCAGCAGGAGCCTCGGGCTTCTTCTCCGGTGACATAGTCTTCTTGCTCCACCCGAACTGCAGGCGCGAAGGCTTCATGGGTGACTCCTGCCCGTCCTCTTGCGTCGCCTCCTGCTCCCCGATGGGCTCGGGAACGACAGCGACTCCGTTCTGCTCCCCCTCGTTCTCCTTGAACTCATCGCCCTTGCTCTTACTCCGCAGACCGAACAAGGAGCGGCTGAAGGCCCCTCCCCAGCTCAGACTTCGTTTGTGCGACGACAGTTTCTTATCCTCTGACACCGGCGAGCCCGCACGCACTGCATCCTCCAGCCCCTTGACCGGAGACATCTCGACGCTCGAGCTCCTCTGCTCTTTGCTCTCTGTCGGGACTTCTGCTGCGACACTCTCCGACATGTTTCCTCGTGACTGTCCACCAACCTCACTGGGGCATCACCTTCCTGAGACGATAGTGAGGAACATGGAGAGATGGCGACAGGTGGGGTCAGTTGAGATCAGACGTGTCTGGACCTTTGATCTGTAGTTCATCACCAGAAGTCTTCCTCTTCCTCACCCTCTCCGCCCTCCCCTCCCTCAAAATCTCAAAATCATCACAAATCCTTCGTTGCTAAGGACATTTTCTGATACCCTGTCCCTTTGCCATACTACTACAATTGCACGCATGCTCATTAATTCGGATCTACCTCTCATCAGATGATCTCATACCATCTCCCTCCGCTCTTGCATAAGTTTGCGAGGTCGTTTCCGCACCAACGCCCCTTTCTCCCACATACATGATCTCCTCGTCCCTATATGTCATCAGCCATGCATCTTCTCTTCCACTCTGATCCTCCTTCTACTGTTGCTCCTCGTCCTCCTCAGCATCATCCTCTTCTTCCCTCCTCTCCTCTCCTCTCCCCTCTTCAGCGACTTTCTCTAACGACCCTGACCCGGCATCCTTCGGCATGGTCCAGGGTGCATTGTTATAACTTATTTTCTGAAAATTTAAATTTAAAACATTTTCCCAAGAAAGTGTACCATAAAAATCAGTAAACCATCCCAAACATCAGTACATGTTTATAATATTGAGGTACAATTGTCGTCCCTTTTCGGTACGGAGAATCAATAAATATTTTAAGAATTATAAAATCATGACCCCTCCCCTTTATTTAAACCAATAGAGGTGGGGTACCTTTGTGGGGGAAAGAAGGGGTGGGGGTTGCGGGTTGGACTAAAAGAGATTGGATGAGCAGGAGTACTCCGAGCAGGAGCAGGAGCAGGAGCAGGGGGCAGGGGGCAGGAGGAAGAGCAGAGAGAGAGAGAGAGTGGTAACGACATAGGTACGAGGATCAGAGGAGGAACGATGAGATTCGAGGCGAGGCGAGAAACCTTGCACCTCAGTCACAAGATCTCACGAACAAGGAGGAGAAGCAGATGACAAGCCTCTTGTTATCGGTTGTTATCTCACGAGCTACAAACCCAGGGCTTCTCACTCTCATCACATTCGAATTTCTTTACAGAATCGTTAAGCACATCCTTTCCTTCGGACGGTGTGCCATGTGTCTTCCAGATCTTAAAAAGCTCTTCTGTGTTACCCACAATGAAGCTGATCTAATGGTACAAATGGAAGGAAAATATCGGCAGGTCTCCCCTGCTCTCTGCTCTCCTTGTCACTCTGAGGGAGACTGTCCTGTGATGTGATCGTCGATGACCGATACAATCACTTCCTCTGCCGTCTCTGTTAGTCTCTGCGTTCCAATTCCTGTTCCCCTCCCCCCCCCCACTCCTCCTCCTCCTCCTTCTCTTCCTCCTCCTCTCTCTCTCTCTCTCTCTCTCTACTTGGCCCAGGACAACTACCAAATTGATACCCAACCCCTCCCTGACCGCCTCCTCCGCAAGTGCATCTAGTTCTGGTTCTGGTAACAAAATGGTAGAGGTAGGTGGCACGGCAACCCCAATAAGTTGAAACTGGATACAGTGACCCTCTCTTGTTTCGCTATTGCCATCACCACCTTCATCAACTGGAGCTCTCATCTTCATCCTCCTGCTGGTGCTGCTCCTCCTCCTGCTCCTGCTCCTGCAGGAAAGGGGAAGGAGCCCCTCTCCCTCTGTATTTATAGTTTAAGTTTGGGGGAGGGAGTGGAAGGGGATGGGCATTCTTGTCC
>NW_005434593.1:63406-92799 GCF_000315625.1 Guillardia theta CCMP2712 | reverse complement strand
CCTCCTCCTCCTCTCCTCCTCCTCCTCCTCCTCCTCCTCCTCTCCGAGTTCTGACCTGGCAATGAACCCAAGATATACTGAACAGCCGCCTGCTGCTCATGCAGATCCTTTGACTGACCAGCAGCGTGAGAAGAGAAAGAGAGGAAGCGATAACAGAATCGGATGTGAAGGAGCCAGGAGAGGGAGAGGAAGAGAGGAGAGGAGAAGAAGAAGGAGCGAGAAGAGGAGGAGATAAGGGGGGGGAGTCAAGGAGAGGAGGAGAGGAGAAGGAGGAGGAGACGAAGAGCGGAAAAGCAGGAGAGGAAAGGAGGAGAAGGGGGAAGAGAGAGCACGAGGTGATGGTGATGATGGAGTTGAGGGGTTTTCCTTCACCTCGAGGTAGACGATCGTGCGGACAGTGCCGTCATCCATAGTCCTGGTGAAGGAGTTGGCATTGACCGTCTCATGCTTCGACACTGCCATCATCTCAGTGAAAGTAGCGGCAACACCGAGAGCAGACCAGCGTTAGCAATGTTCTCAGCGATCACAGACTGCCAGGGGGTCAAGGCAAGCAAGCGACAGACAGGCACTAGTACCTTGTCGACTCGGAAGATGATGGTGGTGAGGAAGAGCGGAGAGCTCTTGAGCTGGGGGAGGATGGACAGGAACTTCTCGGTGAGCAGGGAGGGCTTGGAGGGGAGGATGTAGACGTTGTTCTTCTTCACGACGGGCCAGTACTTGGAGACTGACTTCCAGCTCTCAATAGAAGAGGCGGTGGGTAAAGCACCGAGTAGCTCAGCTCCGAAGGGGATGAAAGCCATCCTCCAGTGATACTCGCTGAACACCTGTGAAGTGATTCAGTTGTATGATGGAGTGAGCGGTAGCACGTGACAGACATCTATGGGCTATAGGATTAAGGGAGGAGGGGAGGAGGGGAGGAGGGGAGGAGAGGGAGGAGATAGCGAAGCGAAGGTTTGACAACCTGCGCAAACTTTTCCGCTGGGATTCCAGCTTCGATCATTGAAAGAAGATCTGGATGCTCCTGCCAGCTGCTGTTACTCCAACCCTTTATCCCCATCGTTCTCCTCCTCCTCCTCCTCCTCCTCCTCCTCCTCCTTCTACCTAAATTGGAATCTTTCTCATCTTGTGTCACCTACTATCCTTTCCTTCCGCCTTGCCTTAGCTCCTGGTCCTCCCTGCTCTCTCCCCCTCCTCACCTGCACGCCTGTCCCGAAGGACTTGGCCACGGCGAGGAGAGTGAGGTCTGTGTGGCGGGGGCCCATCCCTCCGACGACGAAGATGTACTGGTAGACTGGGCTGAGGCGACGCAGCATGAAGGCGACGATGTCGATGTCGCTCTCGATGATCATCACCTGCTTCACCGCCACTCCGATCTTGCGCAGGTTGCTGCTGATGAAGTGCGAGTTGCTCTCCCGCACCTTCCCTGTCCCGTCAGTCCCCCATACCCCGACAAGCTCCTCCTCACCTCAGCGGAGATAAACTCGTCCCCAATCACCAGGATCGCTGCAGTCCCCATGATGCCCTGCTCCTGGTCGTGCACGCGCGAGATCACTTCCCTGCTCTCGTCCTTGAGCTTCCACGCCGGGAGGTACATCGTCGTTGGATCGTCCTGATCCTCAACAATTCCTTTCTCGCTCGGCGCGCTCGCGATGTTTTCCTCAGGCTTCGCATCCTCGGCCGCTTCCTCGTCCACGTCCTCCGCCTGCTTCGACAAGGCCAAGAGGTACTGATTAGCGAGGCCTCCCATCTCGTTCTCATCCAGATCTTCCGCTCCCCCGTCCTGCTCTCGGTTCTGCATCATGGTGCGGGAGATCAGCTGAGAGGTGATGCTGCGCTCCCTGTCCTCGAGCTCGTCGTACATCGAGTCATAGATGGCGACACCTGTCACGGGGTCAGCAGCCACCGGCAGCACTCGAGCATCACCTTGATCCTTCAGCTTGAGCTTGTCCAGCGCTTCGAACCTCTCCTTGCCGAGATTCCTCCGCATCCTGCGCAAGGGCATCAGACGTCTGGCGCCTCTCGCGCTCCGCCACCTCTCATGGATCTCGTCCAACTTTTTCTTCAAGGCAACGGACGACTCAACCTGCACTTGCTCCCTGCAGCCGGTCAGACGCACAGGCTTGACTGGCGACCACTCACCTCCGCAGGAGCGCAGGATTGCGAAGAGTATCGACCATGGTGCCGATGGAGGAGTAGCCTTGATCGTACAACGTGCAGTAGGGGATCTGCAGGAGAGGGTGAACGAGCAAGTAAGGGAGGAGGGGATAGTTCCCTTGTACCTCAGCGGCACGGATAAAGTCCCAGACATCTCGGAAAGACCATTCGAGGGAAGGAGAGAATCTCAACAGCGAAGGCTCTTTGATCTGAAGAGTTGCAAGGCAAAGTTGTCAACCCACGTCGAACTTCCGCTCTCTCCCTCACCTTGCTCGTGAGCGTTCCGGGCAAACCCGGGTCTCCTTCGACCCGGAGCATGTTGATCTTGGTCTCGAGCTCGATCCTCGACAAGGAGGAGCTGAGAAAGATGGGAGCGAGGTCCATGAGGGCGAGGTCCGAAAGGTCTCTGCATCCCGGATCCGTTCTCCTGCTCCCCATGATCACACACCGAATGCCCGTAGACTGAGCCAGGTAGATCAGCCCGTCGATGAAGTCCTTGGGCTCGCTGACGTGAATCGTCCAGAGACGGTTGAGGTTCTCGTCGACGGCGGACTTGAGCATGTCCTGATAGGTGAAGTACTTCTCTGCCGTTGTGCTCACGTACTCGACGATCTCGGGGAACTCATGCTCGGGGTCTTTGAACCAGATGGGCTGCACGTGCGTGAAGCTGTGGGAGCGATGATGCCGGCAAGCCTCCATGACCAGGTGCAGCACGACACTGCAGTCCTGACTGCCGTTGAAGGAGATGGCGAGCTGACCCGGCTCAAACACGTCCAGCACTCTATCGATCTCACGTAACGAGCTTCTCACCTTCTTCGCCACGTTGACATACGCTGGACCCGCAGCCTTGATCTTCTCATGCAGCGGCCAACGTTTCTTCTCTTCTGTGCCGATCTGCATAGCTGCCTGGTTCCTGTAATCCTGCCAATCCTCCAAGCTTATCCCCGTGTACTCATGCATGTTGTCGACATCGGCAAGCTTCAGTCGCGTTTGATGGAAAGACCTCGCAAGCGACGAGCAAGCGACGAGCTGGGGCGATCTCCTTACGAAGCTTGAGCAACCGCTTTTGAGGCAGAAGATCGGGCGGACCAGAGCGCGAGCTTTCGCGTGCATCATCCTACTCACTTTCAGGCTGCTGATGCTCCTTCACCGATGCCGGCAATCAGATGCAATTGTGCATCTTGCCTAAAAGATCAACTCAGAATCGCCTCCATTCTCCAAAATCTGACAAGAGGTCTCATGGTGCGATTTCCTGGGCCCACCTCTTCTCTGTCAGCAACAGGCTACCTGCTCCTCCTCCTCCTCCTCCTCCTCCTCCTCCTCCTACTTCACCTTGTTCCTGCCTCACTACAAACGTCTTACAAAAGCTCTACAGCACCGTGTCCTCCTCGAGTGCAGTTGCTTCTCGTACTGCTCACGATATGCTATTGTTCGATGCCTGTTGTACGCCAATCAGTCTAAACTGCATCCAGTGACCATCCCTCGCTTCTCTCCTGCCATGACCACCTCACTCTCCTGGATCTCTCGCTCCCATCTTCCTCCTCCTGTTGGTCCTCCTTCGCCTCCTGCGCCTGCACCGCATGGAAGGAGCCGCATTCCTCTGCATTTTTAGTTAAAGTTTAGTTTGTCGGCGCGGAGCTGCCAGGGGCATTCGCTCCTGTGTCTGTTGCGCCCCAGGCCCGGCGAAACTGAGGAAAATCCGGTGTAAAGACACATGCGTCCATCCGAGTGAGGGTGGGGTACTTTAGAGGAGGGTGGTCGCAGTCACCCAGGGGTACCTGATCTGAATAATAGGGGTATATGGAGAGGAAAAGAGGGGTAGTCTGACCAGGGTAGGAATTCTTGGACGCTGCATATATGGGGTGGGGTGGATCTTTGTGGTGGTTAGGGTAGATAGAGTGGTGGTTACAATTTGTCATCGGGGGTAGGGGTCATCATTTTCGTATTTGTGGGGGTCATTTACCTGGTAAAAATTGAGAACCACGATGGGGTAGTAGAAGAGTATTGAGGGTATATCTCCTTGGAAAGGGGTGGGGGTAGTTGTTATGAGGGGTGAGGGAAAGGGTGGGGTACCAGCAGGGGAATAGGAGGCCGGACGAGGGTCGCATTTTCCTGCAGGGGCTCAAATCTTGTATATATCTTGAAAATATAGGAAAAATTTTAAAGAATATTCTTGAATATTCGTCGAAATCAGAAAAATTATTGAAAGCTTTGTGTCTTAACGCCCTGTATGGCATCTCTAAGCTTTTGGCCGCCCGCAATGCTGATCAGCAGCGACGGCATGCCTGGAGAGGGGCGAGGGGAGAAGATGTGGATGACGATGGCGATGCGAAAGATGCAAAAGATGTAAAGAAGAGGAACGCCGAACAAACCGTTCGTCATAGGGAGAACTCGGAATAACACAAGAACTTCAGTCATTATCATTTGATGGTTACTGAGAAGATGGTGTCGATGGTGAATGGACGGAGAGGAACGATCGGGAATCAGAGCGAGTAGATGGAATTGTGAACTATGAAGGAAGAAGATGATGAGATGATCGATGTGAGAGGGGGCGTATCGCTGCAGGTAGGGATGATGAATCGGACTGCAGGGAAAAGGGTAGTGGAATTGAGACTAACCCTGAAAGAGAGGAGGCGGATATGTGAGGGATTTAGCAAGAAATGACCATAAACAATAAGATAGACATGAGACATTGACAGTGAGATCAAGACTCCAAAGAACCAGACAAGTACAACAGCGATAGATCCCTCGTTCTTCTTGCGACCCAACGCAGTCCCCCGATTTTAACGTGGCCCTCCAGTGATTGCCGGGGTTGGGCAGACATACAGGAGTGTAGAGTCGGCGGAGAGAAGAGGAGCAGGAGCAGGAAGAAAAGTAAGTGCCAATGGCCGTTTGAAAGGCTGTCAAAGAGAGACAGGAAGTTAACTCACAGATGAAATGTAGAGCAGGAGATAACTATGGAGGTGTAGGAATCATGTACGAGAGAGGATGAGAAGGCAAAATGTTCGAACAGTTCGAAGAATCATGAAGCTAGACTATCGTCATGTGACCGAAGTAAAACAAAGATGAGTTGGTTCTGATGATGTGAGGGGGGAAGTACGCTTGGGGCAAGAATATCGTAGTGAGACTTGAATGGTTGATGGTGGAAAGCACACGCACGGAAGAGAAATGCGGGGCTCCAGATGTTTCAGTTGTTGTGTTCTCTTGTCTGCTTGTGACATGCTCTGCTCGCCAGGGATGTTTTCCTCGGTTTCTCCTTGAAGTTGTCGCAAGAGAGATCGGAAGATGAGCAACCAGGTACCAGCACAGCGACCCGACAGAACGAGGATGGTGAACGACAGGCGGGGACAAGATGTCGCCTTGCTTGTGGGCCACATCAGAAGGATGAGGTGGTTGTCAACTGAAGTTTTTTTCGCCGTGCTGCTGTGCATCACGGGCAGAGCGAGCAGTGCGAGCGAGCTTCCTTGCTTCCTGTCGTCTGGGATGAGACCTCTGAGGGCGAACACGCTCTCTCCAGCCAAGTGCGACAGACCTGCGCAGCTGTCGCGCGTCACCTTGCCTCTCTCTCTCCCGAGACGAGGATGGGACATGGTCCTGATGGCGGCGCAGGCTGGGGACAAGAAAGCGAACTGGCGGCCATTGCCTTCGGATTCCTTGACCTTCTCGGAGGAGGAGGAGGAGGAGGAGGAGGATGACTTGATGGAAGACAGCGACGACGAGTTTGAGGGAGACGGGAGAGAGCAGGTGATCATGGGAGCCGGAGCCCTTAGAGGCGAGCAGGACCTGTACAGCATGCGCGACCTGCAGTCCATGAAGGTACCTCGTCTCCGCTCCATGTGCGAAGCTCGTGGGCTCAAGAAGAACGGGACCAAAGCCCAGCTGATCAACCGGCTGCTCGCATCCACTGTCGAGCTGGGAGATAGCGCGACACCGACTCCGTCACGTCTGAACCCAAAGATCAGCTCCCGTCTTTCTTCCTCCGCTTCCTCGGGCTCCTCTCCAGTGTCGGTCCATGCGCTAGGGGGAGGGGGCAGAAGGAGGTGGATCTGGAGCTCGAAGACGGGTTCTCGTCGGATAGCTCCTACGAGTCTTCTCTGGACATGCCGGAAATGCTGCGATCAACCTCAGGGCTCGTGGCCAGAAGCATAGCGACCAGGGTGGAAGAGGTTGACGATCAGTTCCGCCCGTCGGGGGAGGCGCTGGAGAAGATCCTGCAAGCGCCCAAGATCGTGAGGAGAGCAGGAGTGACGATCACCATGCACAGCTCGAAGATCGTCAAGTACCAGGCGGACATCATCGCGGAGGGAAGTAAAATCTCCTCCCTCGACTCCGCTCAGGTTTCTCTTCCTGCTCCTGAAGCCAAACCTCCTGCTGCTCCCCAAGCGAAGACACTTAACGGAATCCCGCGAGAGTTTCTCCCTCCTTCCCTGCGCAGCTTCGACCCCTCGGCATCAAGCAAGAAGCGAGGACCCGGTCGCCCGCGACAGGACGACAACGATGAAGACTCGATCCAGAACAACGACTGGGAGCTGGTGAAGAGCGGAGGAGGGATGAGCAGCAGTTTCCATGAGTCGCCCTTCGATGCGATGATCCGAGCAGACGAGGAGGAGGAGGCGCGGCTGAACCCCAAGAAGAAGCGAGGAAAGGCTAAGGTGAGTGACGTACGGCCGGGGAGCAGCAACCAAGCTGATGAAGGCGAGCAGAAGAAGGTTATTATTGATGAAGATATCGATGATGACGAAGACTTGCCTGTCCCGAGGAGCATGACTCGACTTGTACGCGATCGTTGCTTGCTCTCTCTCTCTTTGCTTGTTCTCACGCTCGTGCTCAGGTGGAGGATGATGACGATGGAGTAGACCTGGACGACGAGATGCCGGTGAGATGTCAGACGAGCAAGCAGACGAGAAGTGACGGGCTCTTCAGGATGTGGAGGATGACGAGTACAGTGCTGTGATGCCAGACTTCGACGAGGACATCGAGGAAAATGACGATGACGATGACGATGACGAGGTGGAGAATGCACTAGTGGAGCCAAAAGCGTGACTTGCTGTCCCAGAGCTTCAAGACGTTTTTGGGAGATGAGCTGATCGAGGACGCAGAGCCAGATGAGGTGTTTCTACTCTCCTCCTCTCCTCCTCTCTCACCCTCTCACCCTCTCTCCTCGTCTGATTCTCTCCTGCCCCTCCTTTTCCATCCCTTCTCCTTTGCTCAAACGTGATGCAGGCTGTTGAAGAGGAGACGGTGCCGATGAGAAAGCGGGTAATTCAGAAGAAGCGAGGGTGAGGAGGGAATGTCAAGCACCGTTTAGCAATGCTGAGGAGGCGATGGAGGGGGAGGAGGAAGGCACAAAGTTGAAGACATTCGGCTACCTGCTTCCTCTAGACAGTTTTGGACAAAGTCTCTCGTTATGGACGACAAGACGAAGAAGGGATGAAGGATGTAGAAGATTTTGATGTCGACAGCTTTTCTGTGACGAGAGCAGTGCTGGGAGGCTGAACGTGAAGAATCGATCGTGATATCATTTCCCATGCGCCATTACATTGCATTGAGTTTCCTTGCAAGCGTCTTCCTTGTTTTCTCAGTGTCTCGTGAAACCACAGAGCAATAATACCTCAGATCGGACATACCAGTTAGAGCAAGTTATTGTAACACTTGAAACATGAGATATAGCAGTACCCTCACGTTTTCATCCTCATCCTCATCCTCATCTTGATCTTCATGTTCATCTTCATCATCATCATCTTCTTCTTCTCCCAATACTAGTCACAGTGACTTGACCTCTCAGATCGCCCGACCTGGCGGCCCGCCGAACTTCGGAAACCGCCGGTCACTACTAGGCTTGAATAACTTTGAGCGGTTATGAGCGGTTACAAGTTACCGTACCCCTACCCCCTGACCTCCATCACCACCCTACCCCCATCATTCCCTGATACCACCCCCACGACGAAAGGACCATTCTCTCACCCTGGGGTCCGTAGAGATGGAGTGGAGGGGTTGTAGGTCCGGAAACCAGATGTAGGAGGACGGGTACTAATGTCTACTCTGCGGCCTCCGAGTGGGGGTGGGAAGAGAGGGGTAGGGGGTGTAATGGTTGCCAGTGGTTACGAGAACATGCACACAAGCACAGAAGAAGAAAGCGAAGAGACTGAAAACAGATCAGATCAGATCAGATCAGATCAGATCAGATCAGATCGACATGCTCTCGTGACTACAGGAGTAGCCTGGGGCAGACGGGCAGTTGAGTAGAGATGCAGGTAAGTAGAGAAGAAGTCAGAGGAGGAGAGGGGTAAAGAAGTAGAGGAGTATAGCTTAGGAAGTTTGAATTGAAAAAGCAAACTAGCAGACAAGGAGGTAAATGTCGGGAGCACAACACAAAAGAGAAGAATGGGATGGTCAGGCGATGAAAAACAGAGAGGAGCGAGAAGAATCGCATTCAGAGATCAAGCAATCATTAAAAGAAGAGAAAATTGTATCAAAAGAAAAGCAGAGATGACGAGGATCGATCGCGATCAGGAAGCGAGTTCAGACTGCAGGAGGTCGTAGTCCTACTTTCCTTGCGCTTCGTCTACACTCTTTTCCTTTGTCCCTGCTCTCCGCCTAGTTCCCCTGGTAATGAAGTTTTGCACTTCGGCAAGACGAAGATGCGCGGAGAGAGGGTAGAGGTTCTGCTCAATCTGGTAGGCAGCTCTTGGTGTTCAGCTTCGAAGCTGTCTGAGTGTTGAATCGATCTCGTCGATGATTGTATTTCGGACACAATGCAGGATCCTTGTGTTCTGATCTTGATTGGGCGTGCCTCAGGTCAACAGGGCTCAAGGCTTCACTGGTCTGAAGTTGGAGGATGTTGGAGCAGAGCATTTGTTGGAGGGTACTTGTGAGGAATCTACTCTCAACTGGTACTTGTGAGGAATCTACTCTCAACTGATCTCAGCTAGGAGCTCTCGTCTGATAGTTGGAAAGAGTGACTTGTCTGAGGGTTGAGCCAACAAGAGCAATGTACTTCGAGAAGCATGTCGTTGACATCCGACGAGACGCCGTGCATGGTCTCCTTGGCATCAAGTTCGGCAAGGAAGACTTCTCCTGCCCGTATCAGATCGTCGACATTCAGCCTCGGGTGGAGCTTGCTCTCGCTCTTCTGCTGACGATCCTTGTGCTGACTCGACCCTCCTCCAGGGCCCGGCGTCCTCAAGCCCGTTGATGATAGGAGACATCATAGAGGAGGTGGAAGGCCAGCAGATCGGTCACCTTTATCCGCAAGACGTCAGTCGCCTGCTCTCCGGGAGACCTGGAACCTCGGTCCGCCTCACCATTCGAGCCTCCAGCAGGTATGCGGCAGCCCCTCCGCTCCTGGGTGACGAGCAGCGCAGAACAAAAGAGTCGCTCCCTCGACACATCGTCGAGCACCTACGACACAAGGGTGACATGCCTGTCACTGCTTCCGGCCCAGGCTCTAGGGATCGGCACACGTCGAGCAACGATGCAGCGAGAAGAGAAGCTCGTGAGAATGAAGTCTGGGTTAGCAGCAGCTCCTCCTGTCTTGCGCCTGACTCGTTGGAGTAGGAGGCTGCTGCTCCTCGCAGCATGCAGCACTCGAGTGAGGTTGACGTTTGTCTTGACACCATCAAAAGGCAACTTGCGTCCCTGCTCATGACTAGAACCATCCCTCTTACATCGTTGCAGGTTGTTGTTACGAGCAACGCGAGCTGAAATCATGGTAGAGTCTACAAGACTTGACGCTTGTCTCATTGATTGCCCACGCAGATAGATCGCCTCAAAGAAGACAAAGCAAGACTCTCAAACTCCCAAAACGGGGAAATCTCGATATCACTTCCACAGAATCTGCTGATATACGAGAACAATGGCATGGACTCAAGTAAGATCGTGGCTGGAAGCTTGCAGCTCGGAGTGAAGGGTTTCGCAGTGGCACAAGAGATCGAGAGATTGAACAAGGCCAAAGACTTGCTGGAGGAGGAGTTGAAAGCGTATCAGAACCTCCACTCCCCCGAAGGCTCCAAGTTTCAGATGAAGATGAAGAAGCGACTGAAGGTGCTTGCTGCGAGCCCTTTCGCCTCTCATCGCTTATGACTGCAGGAGCTTGAGAATCAGCTGGACGCGACCATGAACAACGAGGTTCGCTTAAAGGCTTCGCTGCACCAGAAAGACAACGTGAGCTTCATGTCGCCTCGCGCTGCCGCCTGACGGTGTGCGGGGGCAGGAGATCAAAAGAATCTCGATGAGGTTGAAGGAAGTGGAGAGGTTTGCTGAGGGGGCGAAGACAGCAAGGTTGTGACGCGTAGCCAGGTCTCTGAGCGAGGCTGAAGACAAGCACGCGATGATCCAGGGGTGGCTGACGGACGAGGCTCGAGCTCCCTCGTGACTAGCCAGCAAGTGACCTGAACCCTCAGATGCAAATCATGAGCAACAAGATCAACCGAGCGAGCGACAGCCTCGAGCGAAAGACGCGAAGGATCCACCAGGTGCGAGGAGACAGCGAGTGGTGAAGGGCCTGAGGATGCAGCAGCTGACCTCGGACCTGGAGGAGTGCAGCTCTGCCTACGTTCGCACCCTCACGGAGCTGTCAAAGTCGCAGAGTCTGAGCAGCAGGCATAGCTCGCCGGGCCGAAGCCCCGTGGATGCAGCAGGGGAGATAGGAAGCATCGAGCATGCGAGCCAGCAGGATCGACTGCTGCAGCGATCGATGAATGCGCGCGAAGAGATCGAGAGCATCCACGAGGAGAGCAAGAAGAACATGGAGGTGAGCGAACCACCGCAGGCCCTCAGTCTCGCCTGCTCCTCGTGATGCTGACGGTCATGCCAGACGTTGCGGAGGGCGCATGCTGACTTCAGAAAGAAGATCCTGAAGGCCATGAGCTCCTCCCCCTCCAGCCCCCTGCTGGCTCATGCCCAAGACCGATCAGGCAGCTCAGACGAGCAGGAAGCCGGATGGCGAGGATCTTGACGGCTCGTCGGGTGAAGGAAGCAGGATGGGTCCTAGCGGCAGCGAGTTAATAGATGAATTGAGAGATGTACCCCAGTACGTGTACTAGAGTAGTTGACTAGCCCTCCTGGTACCCCAGTACCTGTACTAGAGTAGTTGACTTGCCCTCCTGGTACCCCAGTACCTGTACTAGAGTAGTTGACTAGCCCTCCTGGTACCCCAGTACCTGTACTAGAGTAGTTGACTAGCCCTCCTGGTACCCCAGTACCTGTACTAGAGTAGTTGACTAGCCCTCCTGGTGCTGGGCCCCAGTACGTGTACTAGAGTAGTTGACTAGCCCTCCTGGTACCCCAGTACGTGTACTAGAGTAGTTGACTAGCCCTCCTGGTACCCCAGTACGTGTACTAGAGTAGTTGACTAGCCCTCCTGGTACCCCAGTACCTGTACTAGAGTAGTTGACTAGCCCTCCTGGTACCCCAGTACAGGCTGTACTAGAGTAGTTGACTAGCCCTCCTGGTACCCCAGTACCTGTACTAGAGTAGTTGACTAGCCCTCCTGGTACCCCAGTACGTGTACTAGAGTAGTTGACTAGCCCTCCTGGTGCCCCAGTGATTGTAGTTGTTTACTCTGAGTGGCCCCGAGTCCGACTCGGAGGCCGCAGTGATCGCCGGATGATCCGGCCGGGGGCCCGGCGGGCGATCGGCGGCGTAGAACTCAGTGACTATTGCCAACTCATGCACGGCCCTACTCGTCTATTTCGGGAATTTGAGCGAAATGGAACTCACGGCGCCAAGAACGTGGAGAGAGAAAGAGAAGGTGAGAAGAGAGAGAAGATGTGAGGAGAGGGAGCGAGAGAGATGAAGAGATGCTAAGGCACAGCGGAAGAAGGTCAGGAGATGTGGAGACGAACGGGTTTGGTATGGTGAGGAGATCAAGAAATGCCAGCAGTTAGCAATAGAGTTGGCACAAGTGACTTGGTTTAGATCAGATTAAGAAAGTACATTCTCAGATTGCTTGTGAGTCAAATTGAGGAGATTGAGGGGAGTCGAATGTCGAGGATGTAGGAGGAATAGCCCGACCACAAGTCTCGACCTAAACAAATCAAACCTGGGATGCACGAAGATCCCAACGTCACTGAGCCATGGAAGTTTTATCGGCATCGAATTGAAACATCCAGCAAACAAACATTCTCTTCTATGATCTGAATGCTGTCATCGCAGACAAGACTTCTGACAGTCCCCTTGGTCCTCTTGGCGCTACTTGCTGCCTTGGTGTTGATCACGAGGTCGGGAGGACATAGCAACTCTCCTACTTCGCTCGTCTGGGGAATAGGCGAGGAGGAAGTCTACGACAATGCTGCAAAGACCGCAACCAAGCAAGGGGCTCTGGAGATGGGCATCACACCGTTGCCTGTCGATTCCTCCTACTTGGATGAGGTACCTCTGAGTGTACTTGTCTTCCAGTGAGACTTTGCGATTGCAGACTGCCCAGGCGCAGAAGTACATGCAGCAGGAGCAAGAGGACGCTCAGAACGAAGCTAAGGTAGCGCGAGGAGATGCGCAGACATATGCTGCCCTTACTTGTCCTGCAGGGGAAGAAAGTGACGGGTGTCCCCTACTACACCAAGACACCCTAAGCTAGCAGCGCTTCTCAATCGCCAAGTGTCGATCATAGTGATTCGAGGAGATGGCATGCTTTCGTGGTGGACATCTCTTTGTTTTTGTATTATCAACGAGCAAACTAGATATTGCGAGTCTGCTCGCGGTCCATTGCATCCTTTTCGTCACAACATTCAACCTTCAAATGAGCATCACTGGAAAATTCGGGTCACATTTCACGCATCAGGCATGTCTCCATCGCCTTCCTTCTGAGCCGGGGGCTCCTTGCCTTTTTCAGCCTCGTCTTCCATGATCTCAACCCCATCATTCTTTGCTTCTTCTTTGTCGTCTGCATCTCCATCGTCATTCTCTTCTGGAGCATCATCGTTTTCCGCCCACTGAAATTCACGGGGCGAGTAAGCACACAAATAGCAGCCCAACTTTGAGGTTCACCTTGGAGTTGTCCTTGCCCTTGTTGAGCTCATCGAAGTTGAAGTCGTCATCAAAGTTCCCTTCTCCTGTTTTTCCGATAGAGTCGTACTTGGCTGTTTCATCTGCACCATCTCAAAGTCAGCTCCTTCACAACTCCGGGCAAAGCTACAATGCCCAAAGCAAGACAAACAAAGAGCACCGACCTTCCGCATCGTCTTGCCAGGTTGCCCAATCTACCTTGACGTTGGCGGGCTTGGGACCAGAGGTAAGTCGCGGCCACCACTCCTTGGTCGACTTTGTCGCTACCACAGTCACGATACGTCCTCTGTCGAGCAGTCAACTGGTATGCACCAAAATCCTTACTCACCCATCGAACTTCTTGTTGATCGAATTCTCATCCACACTGCCGTAGAGCTCCAGGTTCAAGTTGACAAGTTCTCCTTGCCAGGTCAATTTGTTGCCAGAGAGCTTCAAATCATCCACAACCGAAGCAGCATCATGCGGGACGTCAACCTTGAACAACAGGGTGTTCTGTCGCTGCGACCATGCTACTCCTGGCACATGACCTTCGGCTCCTCCTCGTAATCTGAGGCCCTCCAAGGAATGGCCAGCACGAGGCCGGTAAGCTCGGAGATTCAGTCTTGCCACTTCGCCTCCTTGCATCGGATTCGAAACGATCGTACCACAAAGAAAAGTCACGCACATGCAGAAGACGAGCCTGCGGCAGGTGTACGTCAACCGCTCTCATGTTACAACACAGCAAACGAAGCAGACAAGGCGAAAAGAACGACTCAAAAGATGCGATAAAAAGTCAATGATTTCATATGACAACAAACAACATGCATGCTCTTGCTAAACACGGCAAGGAACTGCAACACAGTTTTTCCAAGAATATCATCAAATGGCAAACAGCCTGATGCGAGGCAGGGTACAGGAGAACAGAGAAGCCATGATGGAAAAGGGAGTACTCCTCCATCTAAGCGAAACAAGATGCGATTGAACAAGTTTGATCCAGGATATCTGAAGAGAAGGTGGGCTGCAGCTTTCACTGTGCCATTCTTGACCCTTCTAACTCTCAGAGAGGGAAGAATGAAGAAACAAGAGCAAATATCTCCACTAACATCTGTATCTAACCCTCTCCTGCTCTTCATCTTTCTCTGTATCTTCCTCCTCCCCTCATCTTCTCACCTTCCCGCCATGGCCCCTCCCCGCGTCCCGTCCTTGCGACCTGCCATTGCAGAGGAATGATCCAGAAACTCCTGCGCCCCTGCCAGTATCCGAAATTCCGGATACTTTTCCGGATACTCCCACCCCGGCACACGGCCGCGGAGCCTCACGTCGCCCGGCCGGGCCCGGCGCCGCGGCCCGCCGGACCGGGGGAGAGCCTTCACCGGACGGGGGCACTGGGCCCGGGGACGGGGCGGCGGGGCCGGGCCATGCCGGGGCGTCCGGTACGGTAGCCTCGCCGTGCGGTGCGGAGGCGCGGCCGGGCCCGGCCCGGCGGAGTCGTCGGACTGTCGGAGCGGCAATCAACAGTTCAGTTCAGTCCCGTCTCGGGACTGTTAGACTCACTTCATCAAAGCGTGAAACTTAAAAGCTGTGCTACTAGACCCACTCGGAAGATGAACTGAGAAGAGTCACTACAACCGTGACTGCTAGCTGCAATTCACTCGGAGGGCCTCCCCGGGCCCGATCAGAGTCAATCTACTTGGATGAGAAAGTCTTCGTTGAAATCCTCGTCCTCCGGGAAAACTGCAACGAAAGGGCAGCCAGTCAGCGAAGGAACAAGGGAGGACGTGGATGAAGTTGAGCAGGACAGAAGCCTGAGCACTCACAGATCTCATACAACTCGGTCAGGACGTTCCTGTCACAGGCACATCAATCTGTCGTAACTCGCACAGCAGCATGCTCTACCTGAATGGTCCTAAGAGCAGCAGAATACCGATAACCAGCGCAACCTTCCAGTTGAAACCATCGTCGTTGCTGTTGCTTGCTGCCGTCCCTCCTGCGCGCGCATCTCTTCTCCGCTCCTCATCCCGCAATCTGCACAAAGACGTATGTCAAGTAGAACACTCGCACCTCAAGTAGAACGCTCGCACCTCTGGTGAGCATCAGAGCTCGGCCCCTCCCTCACTCTTCTCGCAGTCTCCGCGTCCTTGTTTCGCGACCTCAACGCCTCACGCAGGATGTCATCGAAGGCGCTACTCTCAGCTGCTGAACGTCCGACGTCTCCCATCCTCTGCTCCTGCACGTCCCGCATGTTGTCTGGTATCTCCCGCTCAGTCGCTCCTCCCCAGCGAACAGCCTTGGGGCTCTTGAGTCGTTCCTGCAGCATCGCCATGGCTTGCTCCAGGTCACTCTTGTCGGGGGCTGGCTTGGACTCGGCTCGAGCTTGCTCTCGCCCCACTTGCGCCCTCTGCCCGCGCCGGGCCTCGGCGTCCTGACAAGCGATCAGCATCGACCCGAGCTTTGAGTCTCCTTGGATAGAGAGCACAGACTGAGGGGCTTGCATCGATCACCTTGGACGTGTTGTCGAGCATCTTGGTGGACTTGAAGGACTCCAGGCTGCGTTGGATTTCAGCTAGGCCTCCATTCTCAGAGTACCTGGGACAAGGTGAGCACAAGGGGAGGCACGGGAGATTCTCGGACAGCTCTGCTTTCAAGCGATTCATCTCTTGTGTGATCATCTTCAGCTGCAGGCTCCAGTCAATCTCATGCAGCCCTCGCCCCACGCAATTCACCTGCTCGGCCATCTCCTGCTGTACCGTGCGGGTGATCTCAGCAAGCGCTTCAGGGTTCAATTCTGACATCATGTAAGGGGAGCACAAGGAGAGTCACGACGACAGCACCATCAGCATCTCCAGCTCGCGACATGCCCTGCCAAGAATGCATCAGCTCAACATTCAAGCATCACACATGTCAGCAGGTTGTCTATGCCTCATGAGGTAGGGCTCGTCCTGCAGCGCGAGCATCGGGGTCTTGCTCCATTTCAAGGCTTCCATCCCCGGCCTTCTTCTTCTTCCTCTTGTTTTTCTTCTTCTTCTTCTTTCCTTCCTCATCATTCTCGTTCTCTGCACCAGGAAACTCGGCATCCTTTCGCAGCTCAGCTTCATCACTGTCGCTGGCACTACTGCAGACTGTATTAGGATACGCTTGAAGGAGAGAGAAATCTTGGACATAAGAAGGATGACTCATCAAGGCAGAACTTGACATAACTACTAAAGGCTTCCAACACACCTTGAGGTGCATCGATAATGATACGATATGCATGGTGTGACAATAATGCATCCAGGTTTCATCACGACTGTCTTGTTCCTTTCTTTTTTCTCCTTTTCTTGTTCTCTCCTCAACTTCCCTCCCCCTCCTCCATCCTCCCTCTCCTCTCCTACGTTCTCTCCTCTCCTCTCCTCTCCTCTCCTACGTTCTCTCCCCTCCCCTCCACTCTCCTCCTCTCCCCTCCTCTCCCCTCCTCTCCCCTCCTCTCCTCTCCCCTCCTCTCCTCTCCTCTCCTCTCCTCTCATCGTTCTCACCTGAACTGTTCTGCACAACCTCCATGCAAGGCTGCCATGCCGGCGTCTGTTTTCGGGTTTACTCTCCAGTCTTTTTTTCTGTCAAATGACGTAGAAGAGAGTCCGCCCCAGCTTGACTCGGCGGACCGCCGGGCCGGCGTGAAGTGCCGCAGTGCCGGGAACCATTACCCGGGGGCCCAGCCCAGTGTGACTGAAACCGTATCATGGCAACTGAGGGCCTCCGAGTCGGAAATACCGTATGGCAGCTAAAACTTGAAGCCGGGGCGATACTATCGCTGAGTAAATCTTTAAGCACTGAGAGTCTGACTCGGTCTCCGGGCCGCCAGCCCGGCGGCCCGCGGGTCACATATAAAAGAAATTCCCACTACCCCTACCCCTGAAAATATTACAAATCGAACCGGTGGTCTATCACAAATAGGTGGCTCGAATGCAGATGAAGGCTGTAGTAGCGCTAGCGATGCCCATGGCAGCAAGCTGCTTCCTGGTAGGCCCCGAGCCCTTCGCTCTCCGCTCCTCCTCTCGTTCAGCAGAAGCTCTCTGCAAGGTCTCGTCCTCCTCTCAGCTTCCTCGGCGAAGCTCGACGACGCTGTCGCCGTACATGACGGCAGAGGCAAGAATGAGCAGGAAGGAAGCCGTCTCGTCTCTCCTCGGGTCTTGTCTCCTCGCCTCGTCTCTCCCCGCCTTCGCTGAACTTCCTAAAGCGGAGTGCACAGCAGCGAGCTGCCCTGAGCCTCCAGAGAACGCCAAGTACGAGGTAGAGACGCTTCAGGTCGCAGCCGGGAAGTACAGCGGGCAGGGCTATTCCTTTCAGAAGCCGACCGACGTGTTCTTCAAGAGAGTGCAAGTCTTCGACAGGCTTCAAGCTCGTCCTGGCAGCGTTCTGCTGAGAGACAAGAAGAAGCCAGAAATCGCAATCTTCAGCGAAGTCGAGAAGGTAAGGTGCGGGGACAGGAAGGAAAAAGTAACGGGTAGCAGATTGACAACTCGGGCTACACGTGGAAGCCAAGCCTCGTCGAGAGGTCAGCCAGCATGATGCCTTGCACTCTCACTAAGATGCTGCTCTGAAGCTACACGAAGAACTTCGGTGACAAGTTTCATCTCATCAAGCAGTCGGGGCCGATCAAAACAGGCGAGTCTATTGCAAGAGCAGCTCAAGGCGTGACAATGAAGAGGCAGGGAGTGTAGACAAGTACATGTACGAGTACGTCGTTGATACTGAGTTCGCGGGCAAAGAGGTGACGCGAGGAGAAGTAGACTGACGTCAGTCTGACGGCCCTCCAGACCAAGCTGCACGTTGTTTCCTCCTTTGCGGCGTCGGCGGACAATGTGGGAGGCCAGGACGGGAGAAGTTCCATCTGATGTGGACTTGCAGGTTTACATCCTGAACGCGCAGGCCAAGGATGACGAGTGGGGAGCTGTCGGGGATGTGCTCAGGTGTAGATGTTTCTAGCAACAGACAAGCCAAGATTGACACACGTGCAGGAAATGCGCAGCATCGCTGAGCGTCAACGAGTGAAGTGCTGAGCTTACATGCGAGGAGAGGAAAGTTTTGACTGATCTCTCGCGTCCTTGTTGGAATTCAAGGATAGGCATGTATTTACATCAGACACCAGCATCTCCTCTTTTTCGTGCTTGGTTCTAAGTGAAGGTGACGGCTGTTGGAAACACTTGGAGGGGATAGAGGGATTGAGCGATCATCCTGTTGCCTGTGAGAAATGCTCAACAACCGGCTGACATGTGCTCCCTAAGCACCAGTTGCCTCGAAAGTTTTGCTCCTCGGTTTCACTCCCTGTATCTCATACGTCGGCGCCTACACACTTGTATCATTCCTCCTCCTCCCTCCGCTTCCACAGCAACCTGGAACAATCCTTCATTTGTCCCCGAGCCATGTCTGCGCTACCTGTCAGATGCTGTGGGGAGGATCCAAGAAGAAGGACATCTTCTTGGTTGGGTTGGAGGCCTTGAAAGGAGGATAAAAAGAGACAGGAAGAGGAGGAGGGTCAGCAGGGCCCTCTATCGTGTAGATGTACTCCCCGCACACACCCCGGGCCCTGCGTTCGCGTGAGAGAAGGCGAGAGGCAGGGAAATTCGCTCGTCACTTGGATCCGATGGTCAGCGACGGGGTGGAGGCGAAGTGCCTTGGGAAGCGTCAGGAGGGAGGAGGTAGAGGGCTGCAGTACCCCTTCTTTGGTAGTGAGGTGACGATGTTCTTGGGAGCTGTCTTGCGCGATGTGCGGATGGGGTATCGGAGAGACCTGTCCCAGGACTGACGTCAGAGGATGGATGGGTCAACCTCAACCTTGACATGCCCTCGCCTGGACATGCTGTTCCTGAAGAAGGAGCGACGAGACGAATCTCTATACAAGTTGTCTTTGTTGTCTTCGAGCCTGCTTGCCCGTCACCTCCCGTCATTCCTGGCAGCCTGTTGCCAACCTTATCCCTCCATCCATGGAATCTTCATGCTTGAGGTATGCTCCTGCTCAAGCTTCAGCGACGGCGACACAACAGTCGAGCTTGCCGAGATGCGACTCTGTCATCCTCTTGCGCTCGATCTCTTGGATGATCTTCTCTCGCACATCATCGACGATCCCGCCAGGCAACCTGCCCATGCTGAGATAATCCGAGGAGACCTCTCGCTTCCTGCTCTGAGGGTTGAGGAGAAGGAAGATGTGTCACAGAAGATACAGAGATGCTCAAAAGTGCTAGGGCAGATAGATGCTTGCAGAGCCCTGTGCCCTGTTACCTTTTCAGTCTTGCAAGAGAGATACACTAGAACTATTTAAGAGATGCTTCAACCATTCACTCATCAATGGGTACACAAAAGTTGATATGCATCAATAGAGATATAGCGGATATGTGTATACATCGTTGCATGTATCAGCGCTCTGTCTCTCTGTCTCTCTCTGTCTCTCTCCCTCCTCCCACTCTCTCCCTCCCTCCCCCCACTCTGTCTGTGTGTCTGTGTGTCTGTCTGTCTGTGTGTCTGTGCGTCTGTGTGTCTGTCTGTCTGTGTGTCTGTCTGTCTGTCTGTCTGTCTCTCTCTCTCTCTCTCTCTCTCTCTCTCTCTCTCTCTCTCTCTCTCTCTCTCTCTCTCTCTCTCTCTCTCTCTCTCTCTCTCCGAGTTTCTCTTTCATGCGCCAGTCGGTCGGTCCGTTGGCCAACAGAATTCAGGAAAAAAATAGAATTAGCTAAAGTACTATATTCGAAGCCTGTGACTCGGCTCAACTCCGCTGATCCCGGGTTCCCGGTTTTCAGACGGTATGGCCGCGGGCCCAGAGCCCCGGCCCCCGCCACTCTGTTGGTGGCTGAGAGGCTTCAGGCTTGTACAACTGAGCAGGTGGGCTCGAGTTGGAGATGGAGATGACACTGAAGATATTCAAGATCTACAACCTAAATCTTAAAGAAATGTAACGCCGTGACGGGTGACCGCTGACAGTCGGACTTGTCTAGTAGCCGGAGCTGGTAGAGCTCGGGGTCGAGAGTCAATCTAGTTGCTGAGAATCTCCTTGACAATCAAATTGGCAGCTCGTTTCGTCGAGATGTCAGCCACGAGCCTGCTCGACATCTCCTCCACGCCGACCACACACGCTAGAAACTTGAGGTCCTTCCTCACAGCCTGCTCGTGAAGGACCCTGATCGTCGACGAGACGGCAGAGACGAGCTCTTTCAACTTCCGCGATGAGGATGAGGTTGCTGCTTTCGTTGCATCCATGACCCTGTCAATCAGCCCTCTGAAGCGATGAAGCAGCACAGGCAAGACAGACCTACTCCTCCTCCTCTCCGTCCATCCATCCCGCACCACGCGCACAATCCCGTGAAGTCTTTCCTTGATCGACAGGAAGCGATCTTTCAGCTTCTCTGTCAAGCCTGAGGTCCAGTGCCAGCTCCTCATCTCCTCTCCTATCGACTTCACCCGCAGCAGCCCGCCAACCACAAGCTTGCGGGATGCTGCCAAGACACGGACACTCGAGGCTGCCCACGAGCTGCCCAGCAGAGTGATGAGCTTGTTCAGGTAGAAGACAGAGAGGAGGATCCGCTCCACCGCAACATTGGGCACATGAAGGCGGCAAGAGCTCGTGGCGTCGCAGCTCGTCGACTTACGGTAGCACTTGTGATCTGGCTGGTCCTGCCCAACTTTCACGCAGACGAGGTGGCTGCTCTTGTTGTGAGAGCTCAAGGGACTCTCGACAGGATGACAAGTCGCTCTCCCCGTCGGCCGTTTCAGCCTCGGAAGTTGCAGCTCCACAAACTTGACGACGGCGCGATAGATCCTCTGACCCAGCAACCCTCGCTTCTTCACCATCAGCTCCGCCATCTTCTCGTCGCTCCTCTCCCGTGCCAGCATCTCGTCTCTCTGTACAAAATTTCGCAGAGCTTGGACAAGTCTTGAGCTCCAGGCCAAGATCGACTTGAAGGGGTTGCTGGAGCCTCGCACCCTCTAGGAGCAGCACGTCAGCCTATCGCGCAACAACATCCCTCTCTGCAGACCTCAGGCAAGCGATCTGAGCACCTCGACACGCTGCTGGAGTTGCTCCAGTCTTTCTCCGGGAGCAGAGAGCATGAAGCTGCGTAAGGAAATTTGTCCTAGGAACTCGTGTCAGCGACTGGGAGGGGCTTGAGGAGCAGCAGGTAACCGTGGGTATCATGCGGCATTGACCACAAGGTTCGCATCTCATGCTGTCAAAGCTCCAGGAGCATTGAGAGTCGCTGAAAGGGAAGACTTCGTTGACAACGAAATCGGCAAACTTCTCCTTCCCCCTGCACAAGACCATCACCCATGTGATCGACCCCCTCCTCAACAAGGCGAGGCAATGACATGCAAAGATGGCACTTGCAGTACTTACGCCTTCAAGACTTGGGTGAACAACACTTGTTCTTCTGTCGACATGACGTCTTTCTTGCTTGTTAGCTGCACCTCCATGCGACTGATCGACTTTCTCATCACTTCTCGCACGTTTTGCCTGGCCGTGAGGTCTCCTCCCACAGCTTTGAGAGCAAAGCACTGGGGAGTAAAGTCTAGAACGAAAAAGCACATTCCCGCGCATGCGATGAGGTTTAGTCTATTCGGTCGCAGGCCTAAGCATGGTAGCAGCGAGAGGAAGCTGGCTATGGATGAAGACATGAAATTCAACAGAACTCTCATGATGCCTGCTCCTCGTGACGAGTTGCGTCTCCTGGTGTCTTCACAGATTGAGCCTCTGCTGTAGCACTCCGAAGACTCCTCACAGGCAGATGCGACGGAGACCTTTCGACCCTGACGATGCCGGTCGATGACTGGCTTTGTGCATGGCATGTCACTGCCATCACTAACGCAGAGCTCGCGGATGATCACACAGTGATCGCTGTCACCTCCTTCCACATCTTCCACCTCTCCTCCTCCTCCTCCTCCTCCTCCAGCTCGTTGTCTTGTCTCATGCTTGGCTCGCAGCGCTCGCCCTTTCCTCCTCGCCGCTTCCATTCGTTCCCCTTGCATGCCGCGTGTACCCTTGGAGTAATTTTCGGAACGGGGGAAGGGGGTGGTACCAGTTGCCTGCAACTTGATGTACTGCAGCTCCTTTCAAGAAACCGATACTAATTTTAGTACCTCAGCTAATACAGTCGATAAAACAAATTGTATTCAAAAAATATTTTAAAAGGTTCTTCTTCCCAAATAGATTTGAAGGGACCGCTACTGGTAGTGAATGATGTATAAATATTTATAAAAATTCTACTATATAAATATTTTCCTTTACTCCTGGGTAGAGCTTTTATAATAAATATTGTCTCGTAGTCTTGCCAATATTACAGTACAAAATCCTACAAGTAAGCAAAGAAGTTTATTGAGTGATTATTTGATACTTCCTGCACTATTGAGAACGATGTATGAGCGGGATGCAAGGTGGGTGATTTTCAAGAACAGAAGTTGCGAGAAGACCCCCGCCGGAAAAGACAAACCCTCCTCAACTACAGAAAGCGTCCCTGGTGCACAAACTTAAAACTATTTTTAAAAGATGAGTAAATATTGAGGTACCAGGACAACCGCGAACGCTGCGCCATTCTGGTACAAATACATGGTAACAATTAGTACTCTATGTCGTTTACAATAGGTTATAACTTAGTTAACTGAAAATGGCCCTGAATCGGCCCGGACCGTACACCGTACTGGCAGTGGCAGTCGGGCCGACCGGGGTGACGGCACTCACGCGGCACACTGCACACTGCAGGCTTTAGTACGTAGTACACCGGCCCGGACTTCCGAGTCACAGTGACCGTGGACGTCACGGTACTACGGTACCGTGCCGGCCGGGGACCGTCTCAGTCTCACTGTAACTAGTAAGTGTCAACCCGGCCCGGGCCGGGCCGGGGGGCTGGGCAGTGACGGCGGCCGTCAGCATCCCGAGTCCGACTCCGAGGACTCCGGGAGGCTCACCGCCGGGCCGCCGCGGGCCGGGCCCGGCCGGCCGGCTAGCCAGTAGCGGCCCGGCCGCCGGCAGTGCCGGCTCAACGGTGCCGGGCAAAAGTTACTTAACTTTGAATAAAAATCTCACAGGGAGGTGAAGCCAGCGAAGAGACACACTCAGACGGTAAAAGGGGGTGGGGGGTGGCTCGAACAATGGTCATGGTGGGGTACTTTTAGTTATGTTAGCCCGGGGGTGATTGAAACCGAGTATATCCTTCCTGGGGGTAGGGGTGGGATCTGGGAGGTCCCGGCAATGCAGATGCGGGTGGCGATGGTGGCGGTGGCGGCGACGTCCCTGATGCTGAGCGTGTTGATGATGACAAGCGTGAGGAGGCAGGAGGAAGGAGACGAGGGGCTGCAGCCTGGCAGCAGTTCAGTCAGTCTTCTTGCTTCCTCCGAGGGCGGAAGGTGGAGGCACATCAGGATGTCCACAGGTCACGTCGGGTCGGTACCACCCAGCGCCTGCGACATGGAGCGAATGAGGAGATGCAAGGAAGAGATGGAGGTGAGAGAAGATCCGCAGACGTTCGTCCTCTGGCGTCTGATCCTCTTCCCTGCCAGATGAAAGCCAATGACAACAGCAGACATCTCCTAACCTCCTCGAGGTTTTGCCATGACTATGTCGCCCCCTTCCAGGCCTGCCGTGACCTCTTGCCCTTACTCTTTCTGATATTCTTCTAGTGCGCATGCATGGCCTGCGACCCGCAGAAGTTGTGGACGTGGAACGAGAAGTTTGTGTATGCGCTTGAGCGACATGCGAGATGACGTACGACGCAGCTTCTGGGTCAAGGACGAGCGAGAAAGACAAACCGTGCTGGAGATGAGAAGAGTAGCAGGTTGCCAGGACATGAACGAGGTGTGCACTTGATGATTTGGATGTCTGCTGATCCTAATTCTCCTCCTCTTCCCCCTTCTTTCAGGACATTCAGCCAGGAGGCAACTGCTTCTCCTCGTAGGTTTTCCTTGTGCAAGTGACGATGACTAAGGGGTTCATAGCTATCGCCTGCTCTGCCATGCCCCGCTTGATGCTGCCTGGTGCCCAGCTGTGCTTTCTCACGTTGGAGAATCTCGCTACGGAGTTGCTCTTACCCTGCTCAACGACGAGACTGTGAGCCATGTTCTTGTCACATTCGTCACATTCGCTTTCTCCTCCCCTTCTCCTCCTCCTCCTCCCTCTCCTTTCTTCGCCTCTTTCAAGCTCTTCCCCCTTTGCTGTTTCATGCCCTTTCCTTGCATCATCTTCTCTTCTCACTGACTACATGCTAGGCGTGGATCAACCCGGCACAAACGTGCAAGAGCTCGAGGGCGTTCGAGAAGGAACGAGAGTGCAAAGACAGAGTGAGGAAGCGATCGTTTCCTCTCTGGAAGCACTGCAGTCAGATGCACGAGTTTCTCCAGTGCATGTGCAACGCATGCGAGGACGATGTGGAGGAGGCGGTGAGGGGTCTTGGCTCCTACAGCAGATGTCCGCGCCTACATCAAGTCTCCCGTCACCTTCCCCACTGCGGCTCGTGGTACCAAGACGAGTGCGTGACCGAGCATGGAGCTTCTTTCTGCGAAAACGTCCACGGAAGTGACGCGTGGAAGGCAGCGCAGGGAGCGCAGGGTGTAGCTGGGGCCCAGCAAGGGGACGGGATGAGCTGGAAAAATTTCTGCAGCGGAGTTGTGAGCAGCTTGTCGGCGAGCGAAGAAGTTCTAGAAGAGACGCTGGGAGGAGGCTGGAAGGAATGGTGCGTGAAGTACCTTAGTAATTCTACAACGGCAGCAGAGGCAGGAGGGGATAGAGAAAGGGAAGAGGGAGAGGAGGGGGAAGCGGGAGGGGATGGGGAAAGAGAAGGGGAGTAATAAAGCATGACTTGATCATTCATATTCAGTCGCTGCCAAGCTACTGCTTAGCTGGGTTGGCGTTCTTAGGAGGGAAAGGGAGGCGGATCTTCATCGGGATGTCCTGCAGGGTGACGAGGTACTTGCCGAACTTCTCGCTCATCATGCTCTCAGTGAAGCCCGACGAGAGGCCCAGGTACATGATAGTCGACAGAAAGGTCAGGACGCCGCCAGCCACATACACCGAGTCCAGCAGGAGAAGCTGAGAAATGAAGGGGTTCCAGCTCCGGCTGCCCTGTGAGTCCTGGTCGATGCAGGGAGAGTTGTCAAACCAGCGGCCCTGGTTGACCAACGGGGCCTGCGAGGAGCCGCAGTAGGTGTAGTTGCCGGAGATGTCGGCGGTGGTGGACAAGCTGATGGACCAGAAGCTGACGAGGAGGAGGATGATGGAGATGAGAAGCAGATTCATCCCCATCTCAGGCCATGGCGGGCCATTGAACTTCTTGAACATGGTCAGAGTCGTGATGACGCCCCCGAGGATGGCGAAGATGGGTCCGATGATGAGGATATACCCGTCCGACCCTTTGTCCAGCACGCAGCCCTGCAGGAACTCGCTCTGCGCCACCTGGATCTGAGAGTCGCTCCAGGTGCCTGCCAGCTTGTCACGGTCACCTCCCCATGCTCCCCACCACCACCTTGATACAAGGACTTGAGAAACGCCGAGTAGACAGCAAGCCTGCACTCAAGTCAGAGGTAGGCGCCTGTAGCTGCCCTCTCCACTTCTCCCCCACTTACTTGTCATAGCAGTTGATGTGGTACATCGCCCCTCGCGTCCCATCCGTCGGCAGCACGTACCAGTTGGCGCTGCAACCTAAGTCAGAGCTGCCGCACACGCCGCTTGCTCGCACTTGTCTGTAGTGGCCACAGGCTGTCCGGGCCACAGACGGCAGGGATACCTGGAAAGTGTGAGGAGAGAAGAAGAGGAAAAGCAAAAAATGAGGAGAGAAGGAGGAGGAGAGAAGGAGAGGAAGAGAGGAGGAGGAAGAGAAGGAAAAGGAGGAGCAGGAGGCGGAGACGGAGGTCTCACGGGTCCGAATAAGGATTGCTCATGAGCTTGGTGATGCAGGTCACGCTCTGGGGTTGCGAGGAGACCTGCACAAGAGGAACGATCCAAGGAGGAGAGAAGCGAGGAGGATCAGCAGCCTAACGAGGATCCAAGGAGGGGAGCGGTTCACACCTGATGAGGGGCGTACTTGCAGTAGAACCTCGCGTCCGCATAGCTGCAGCACATCCAGGGGTCAGTCAGCGCCAAGCGCGAGGGTCACGGACCGCAGCATGTCGATGCGAGAGCCTTTGCTGGCGTAGGAGTTGCCATTGAGAAAGAAGGCTGGAGCAAGTTGAGCAGCCGAAGGAGGCGGAGAGTGAGGAGAGGCAGGTCGAGGAGAAGCTGGGGGGGGAGGTAGAACTCACATGCTGCTCCCTCATAGGACGCGCAAGTCTGTTGCTTACAACCGACGAACGTGTTGTACCTGAGGGAAGGAGGGGAGTGAATGGTAAAGCTTGAGGGGTTGGGAAGGGAGGGAGATGAGTTTGAGCAAGCTCTCTGGTCAAGGAGGAGGAAGAGAAACAGCTGGTGAAGGTGAGGGCAGAGATCCAAGGGAGCAGGCGTGAGGAGAAGTAAAGAGACAGAAGAAGTGAGGAGGAGGGAGGAGGAAGAGGGAGGAGGGAGGAGGGCGGAAGGAGGGAGGAGGGAGGAGGGAGGAGGGAGGAGGGAGGAGGAGGAGGAGGAGGCAAAAGCTCTTAGAACCATTGGAGGAGAGAAGAGAAGTCGCTCTGAGTCATTGGCGAACCATCCCCACTGCATCAAGGTGAGGCAGAGAAGCTCAAGGCGAGGATGACGAGGCGGACCTGTAGGTCTCGCAGAGAGAAGAGAGAGGAACGTCGTTGAGATTTAAACCAGACCAGAACTGAGAGCAACAAGCTCACAGCAAGACAAGACCCCTCTCTTGCTAAGAGCCCTCGAGCCCTCGCTGCCTCACCTGGCAGACAATCCCGATGAAGAGGAAGATGCCGCTGATGATCGCCTGCCACGTCATCGCCTTGAGAGGGGGCACAACAAGGAAAACCAGCAGCCAGCACCTGAAGGATCCTGCAAATCGCGCGAGGTCCATCGCTGCAGCTGTCCACACAAACTCCCATGTCTGTCTGAAAACATCAGGTACAGCGCGTCCCCCTTGCTCCTGCTGTTCCTCATACTCCATGTGTCTTTCTATTTCCATCTCCAGCTCCTACCGTCTAAACATCTCCATGACCTTGGTCTTCATATTTTCGGTGATCATGATCATCGTATCTATCATTATAATCTTTCCCTTTCTACTTCCATCATATCTCCGCGATTCAGAACATTGAAAGGGAAAATAAGAGCTACCAGAGAAGCAAAAGCAGACGGCAAAGGGAGGATGATCGAAGAAGGAGAAGAAGTAGAAGCAACGGAATCAATGATAATGTCAGGATATCTTTCATATTGTTTTGATTTTGATGGACCATATGTTGCATTCTATACCATGCTTTCATGTACTCCTGTCCCTCTTCTTGCTCCTCAAGCTGTTTCTTGTCAGTGTCTACTTGTCATACTGGACATGCTGCTGGTGCTGGTGCTGCTTTCGCTTGCTCTGCCTCTTCCTCCTCCCCCTCCTTGCTCTCCCCCTCGCTCCTCCATTTCATTTGGGGGGGAACAACCTTCTACCCCTGCTATCATCCCCACCCACACTTAATACTACCCTACCTTACATATATATACCCCTACCCCCCCATATTCCATTTCAACAGCTTCTACCCAACATTACAGCCATGGCCTCACTACTATAAGTGTTTCTTCATATATCTGCACATATAGATATCACCGGCTGTCACCCCAAGGGATTTTTGTGAAGACCACTGTAGAACTTTCCTCAATACACAAGTACCCCTACCCCGACTCTTGTACAACCCCTACCACATCATAGGTGCCGCCTACGTCTCAGGCCAAAAGGATGAGGCGGGCCCACAATTTTCCAATCATCCCTGACTTCGACTGCAGGCACGGTGCCGCGCTGAGCCCGGGCCCGGCCCGGTGGGCCCGGTCCGACGGTCAGTCGGTCACTGGCAGGCAGGGCCGGCGGGAGCATCGGAACTTGCCAGGGAACTTTCATGGCATCTCAGCCTGGCAGGTGACACGTCCATGACCGTATCCGAGGCCGCCTGTGACTCTCCTCAGAGGCTATCATGAGGACTCCGTCAGCCGCGGGGAAGCCTGCCGGCAGGCTATATCGTCAAGTACTGTACTGTAGATGAAGACATTCAGCGAGGCGGGAGCCTCCTGAAGATTCAAGGCCCATGCAACAACAGCAAGAATGACAGAGACAGTTTCGGAGAGGAAGCGTCTACTGAGCGCAGAGCTCGGACCAGCCTCCGCGAAAACCATCGGTGCCGATCATGGGCAGGCCTCCGGGGAGAAGCTGAGTCTTGAGACGGCGCTTCAGGTTCTTCTTTAGCGGTTGAATCTCAAGCTTCAAATCAGCCAACATGTGAATGTTTGCTCGCAGAAGGTAAAAAGTGCCTCATGTACTTCTTCATTGCGGAGGTAACTGACAACGGCATCCTCGAGTGGCCCTGGCAACAATGACGACGTTGTCAGCGTAGGCCAAGACTCAAACAGAGGGGGAAAGGTCTGCGACATGGAGAAGCTCGAGTCTGAGTTTTTCTCGCATAAGGCAAAAATTGCCTCAAGCAGAAGAAAGCAGCAACCGAGAAGGAGCAGTGCCTGCCGGTTCAGCTTGTTCCTGCTTTGTTTTGCTTGAGGCACTTTTACCTTCTGCCAGTAAATCCTATACCAGTGCCAGTTACGGTGGGTGGATGCTGTGGCAGAAGAGTACTTTTGCTGTGTCTCTATGCCTGCCGGTTTTGCTAGTTGCAGCTTTCTTCTGCTTGAGGCACTTATTCGAGTAAAACCTCCTATCCCCTCAAGGCTTTCCCGCATCGCTATGCTCAGATGCTCGACTGCTATCTTGGCATGGCATGCCAAGCTGCCAGTGTCCGACACAGTGTGATAGTAGTTAGAATTTTACTCGCAGAAGGTAAAAAGTGCCTCAAGCAAAACAAAGCAGGAACAAGCTAAACCTGCATGCACACAGTGTACAGCGAGCCAGTAAATCCTATATTGTCAGCGAGAAGCTGCACAAACACCTACAACAATATGAAGAAGTACATGTTGGCCGATCTGCAGCTTGCGATTCAACCTCGCGAGTCGAAAGTTTACATTCCCTCCTGGCACCAACACCCTAATCTCTTGCAGCTGAAGAAGAGCCTTAAGCGCCGTCTCAAGACTCAAGACTCAGCGTCTTTTATTCCTCCCGCAGTGCATGCTCCTGCGGCGGCTTGTTGCTTATGGATTTACTGGCAGAAGGTAAAAAGTGCCTCAGGCAAAACAAAGCAGAACCTCC
>NW_005434593.1:60658-63306 GCF_000315625.1 Guillardia theta CCMP2712 | reverse complement strand
ACAGCGAGAAGCTGCACAAACACACACAAAACACAAGCCCGAAAAGAACCAGCACTGCTGGCACCCAGACGCGGCATCGCCAGCCCAAGCGCGAAGCCGCGCAGACAAGCAGCCGAAGGGTCAAGCGTGGTGTTAGTGGATTTACTGGCAGAGGTAATCAGCATCAGCACAAGCAGCAGGAGCATGCAGGAGGAAAAAATCCTCAGACGCGATACCCGGAGGCAGCCGACTGACCAATGTCAGTCGAGACGTCCGCTGCCGCCACAAAGCGGGCGGCCGCGGACGTAGAAAGGGCAGCCGCCGACAAGGACTCCGAGAGCCGGCGCTGCCCGGGGGTCCGCCTGGGGCAGCGGACGGAGCGATATAGGATTTACTGAGGGAGGCTGGACACAGGAACACGGTACCGCTCGAGGTAGTCCTCCTCGCTAGCCTCCGAGTCAGCGGTAGCCGAAACCAAACCAACACCGCCCGTGACGGCGGCGACGCCGCGGCAATGCCCAAGGACCGGCGGGACCCGACCGATGCCGGGGAGGATAGTCAATATATAGGATTTACTGGCAGTGGATTTACTGGCAGAAGTAAAAAGTGCCTCAAGCAAAACAAAGCGGAAGCAGGCGAGCTCGGACCAGCAGCAAGGACCCCAGTGGTGTCGAGTTTTCCGGCGGGATTACACTTGGGGGCCTTCCCATCGGCACGGATGGAATTCATGCTAGTCAGCTCCGAGCGAAGGTCTCCAGCCTCAACGAAGAGCTCTCGCAGCTCGGGCTCGTCCAGCATGGCTTCATGTTCAAGACGCTGGTGAGGGCGAGCCATCTCCAGAAGCTCCTTTTTCTTCCTCCAGGGGTCATCTCCGTTTCTCCCGCGGGTCCAATCACAAATTCGTCGCTTTGACCTCTCTGTCCGGCCTGGCCCTCGAGAAGTACCACCGCTGGCAAAACTCGCACACCCCGACCTGCTAGAGTTTGCGAGAGATATAGGATTTACTGGCAGAAGATAAAAAGTGCCTCAAGCAAAACAAAGCAGGAACAAGCTGAACCGGCAGGTACACAGTCCACAGCGAGAAGCTGCACAAACACACACAAAACACAAGCCCGAAAAGAACCAGCACTGCTGGCACCCAGACGCGGCATCGCCAGCCCAAGCGAGAAGCCGCGCAGACAAGCAGCCTAAGGGTCAAGCAATCAAGCAACAAGCAGCAGGAGCATGCAGGAGGAATAACATCCCTTAGACGCGATACCCGGAGGCAGCCGACTGACCACTGTCAGTCGAGACGTCCGCTGCCGCCACAAAGCGGGCGGCCGCGGACGGAGAAAGGGCAGCCGCCGACAAGGAGCCGGCGCTGCCCGGGGGTCCGCCTGGGGCAGCGGACGGAGGGAGGCTGGACACATGAACACGGTACCGCTCGAGGTAGTCCTCCTCGCTAGCCTCCGAGTCAGCGGTAGCCAAGTCAGTGGTAGCCGCCCGTGACGGCGGCGACGCCGCGGCAATGCCCAAGGACCGGCGTGACCCGACCGATGCCGGGGAGGAAGGTTCAAGCGGGAGCTTCCCCATAGTCGGGGAGGGGACGAGTTCACGCCCTGTGAAGGTATACACTCAGCTGTTTACTATACCGCTATCGCTCGATTCCTCGCGTGGTACTCTGGCGGTCCCTGGGCATTGATACGGCGTCGCCGCCGTCACGGCTGCAGATGGATCCTATAGGATTTACTGGCAGAAGATAAAAAGTGCCTCAAGCAAAACAAAGCAGGAACAAGCTGAACCGGCAGGTACACAGTCCACAGCGAGCGGCACAAACACACACAAAACACAAGCCCGAAAACAACCAGCACTGCTGGCACCCAGACGCGGCATCGCCAGCCCAAGCGAGAAGCCGCGCAGACAAGCAGCCTAAGGGTCAAGCAATCAAGCAACAAGCAGCAGGAGCATGCAGGAGGAATAACATCCCTTAGACGCGATACCCGGAGGCAGCCGACTGAGAGATGGCGCGGCGATCCCACCTGCCCCGGCTGCTCTCGTCGACTCGTCTCATGAGCAGATAAGTGGATTTACTGGCAGAGCAATTCATTCCTCCGCAGCGCAATGTGACTCCTCTGAGAGTAGTCCGATTTACTAGGCAGTGCTGGTTCTTTTCGGGCTTGTGTTTTGTGTGTGTTTGTGCAGCTTCTCGCTGTGGACTGTGTACCTGCCGGTTCAGCTTGTTCCTGCTTTGTTTTGCTTGAGGCACTTTTTATCAGTAAATCCTAGACGCGATACTAGGTATAGGATTTACTGGCAGAAGGTAAAAAGTGCCTCAAGCAAAACAAAGCAGGAACAAGCTGAACCGGCAGGTACACAGTCCACAGCGAGAAGCTGCACAAACACACACAACACACAAGCCCGAAAAGAACCAGCACTGCTGGCCGGCGCATGACAACCTTACTCGTACGATTCGGTCGATGCTGAACGAAGCTGGTCTTCAGAGCGTCATCGATACAGTGGGGGATCCTCGTTCTCGACGGCAGGTACCCTCCCATCCTCATGGCCGCAAGATGAAGGGCGATATCCACATCCCTGGAATCCGCGATCGAGGGTCCGAGCAGTACGAGGGCTTGATGGCGGACGTGACGTTGGTCCACCCTTACATTGGTAGCTCTGCCGACCTGACCAAG
>NW_005434593.1:42841-56408 GCF_000315625.1 Guillardia theta CCMP2712 | reverse complement strand
AAAGCTGGTGGCCGCGGACGGAGAAAGGGCAGCCGCCGACAAGGAGCCGGCGCTGCCCGGGGGTCCGCCTGGGGCACTGCAGCGGACGGAGGGAGGCTGGACACAGGAACACGGTACCGCTCGAGGTGGGCCTCCTCGCTAGCCTCCGAGTCAGCGGTAGCCGAGACCAACGTGACACCGCCCGTGACGCCTCATCCGCTGGCTGAGCACCGCCATCGATAAGTTGCTTACAGATTTACTGGCAGAAGGTACAAAGAATGTTTACGGGGCCCCGCCTGGGGCGGAAACACCACTTGGTCAGGTTGACAGAGCTACCAATATAGGGATGGACCAACGTCACGTCCGCCATCAAGCCCTCGTAACGATCGCAGATCCCAGGGATGTGGATGTCGCGGGCCTTGGTTTTGTGCCCGGATGAGGATGGCGTCGAGACTGAGGATCCCCGCCGCTGTATCGAGGACGCAAGGGAGGCCGGCTTCGCTGAGCCTGGCACCCCGTATGCTGAAGAGCTACTCAAGAAGAAAAGAAGGGCATCATCGTTCTCCCCGACATGCTCATGAATGCTGGCGAGTGTCGGTTTCCTACTTTGAATGGTTGAAGAATCTCTCGCACGTTGGGTTCGGACGCATCACACGGAGATGGGAAGAGAAGGGAAAGCAAGGGTCAGCTAAGAGCAAGCAGGCAAAGGTGGTGGAGGAGGTGAAGTCATCTGAGTAAATAGGTTTATGTCGTCATCGTCTTCTCCGTGCTGCCACGGCGGCTCCTCGTCCCTCCTTGTCTCGTACGATTCGAAGAACTTTCTGCGCTTGTCGCTTCGGGGCAGACGAGGAGCAGCTGTTCTCCTCCTCCTCCTCCCCCTTGAAGCTCCTCCTACGTGTCTTGAGCACGCGGTCAAGGGCCCGACAGCCGTGGCGGTCTAACCAGTGGGCGAGGAGGAGGTTGTTGTAGCGAGGCTGCATGAAGCGACGAAGGCGGTCGGAGGAGGGGGAGGGGAAGAGTCTCTTGAAGCCTCCCGCGAGCTCGAGCTCTTCCTCCGTCTCCCTTATGATCTCCTCGTCCAGCTCCGTCAGGTCCTCCAGCGGGTTTCGCTTCCCCTTGCAGACTTCGACTTGCCGGTGCTTGTCGGTGACGGAGGCTCGCTGGAGGCGGGAGGAGAAGGCGAGGGAGGCCAAGCTCTCCTTCCGCTCCCGCAGCTCCTTGAGCTTCCGCCGGCTGTAGGTGCAGATGCCGAGCATGTTGAACATGTCCACCACCATCCCGTTCTTGATCCGCTTGTCCAGCTGCGAGTCAGCTGCGAGCGAGGGCGACGTGTTGACTTCGATGAGCCAGGGGTGCAGGGAGGCGTCGAGCATGACGTCGAAGCCGAAGAGTTCGTAGCAGTTGTTGCGGTAGGGAACGAGCTGCTGCAACTTGGAGTTGATCCTCCCCTCCACCGCCAGCAGCGTCTTGACGATCAGGTCCTCAACCTGCTCGAACACGCTCTTCGTGTCCACCCCTCGCTCCTCCAGGTGCTCCTTGAGCGCCTTGAGGCTCCACTTGAGCGGATGTTTCTCCCCGTCCTCAGCCCCCGCGCGAGGAAGGAGGCGTGAGTCTTGTTGACCGAGTAGTTGGTGAGGTGGCGGAACAGGTCTCCGCTGCTTCCCTTGACGTCCTCATCGTACGTCTCCGTGCAGAAGCGAGCGAGTCCGTCCTGGTAGAGGTAGAGGCGGAGGGGGTCAAAGGAGGTCACGAGCACGTACAGTCGCATGTCGAACTTCCTGCCGTCGATGAGCAGCGGCTTGTCGATGTACTCCTGCACCACACAAGAGCTCGAGGCCCCCAGGCTCTCCGGCTGGCTCACCAACTTGATCCCCTGCCCCCTCGCCGACGCGCGCGGCTTCACGATGTAGGTGACCCTGCTCGCCTTCTCCTTGCTGTCCGTCAGCAGCCGCTCCCTGCAAGACCCGTGAGGAGGCGACGAGACGATGACACATGCGATGCTGAGGAATCAGAAGAGGAGAAGAGAAGGAGGGAGAGGAGAGGAGAAGAGAAGGAGGGAGAGGAGAGGAGAAGAGAAGGAGGGAGAGGAGAGGGAGGGAGGGAGGGAGGGAGGGAGGAGGGAGGGAGGGAGGGAGGGAGGGAGGGAGGGAGGGAGAGCAAGGGTACCTGTCCTCAGGATGAAGGTAAGTCTTGGGCAGATAAGTGAAACTTGCTTGCCCATGCGATCTTCTGCTGCAGAGATCAGAGAAAGGAAAGAGGAGGAGCCAGGAGAGGCAAGCAGAGGAAGGAAGAGGGAAAGAAGAGGAGGTGGAGAGGAGGGAGAAACAAGGAGGATGGCGAAGAGGGAAGGAATATTACGAAAAGAGGAGGATGGAAGGAGGAGGAGGAGGAAGAGGAGGAGGAAGGGAGGAGGAAGGGAGGAGGAGGAGGGGGAGTGAAGGAACCTGAAGGCGACGATCGACTTGGCGAGCGAGTCTTTTCTGCCGAGGAAGAAGGTACCCGGGAAGTGGCAGACGCGCTGGAACATGTTCAACTTCTTGTACTCCTCTTGTTTCAGCGGCCGACCCCACCACACGTTCCATCCTCCCTTTTGCGTGCGAACTCCTCCCGCCCTCCTCCACGCGTTGCGGACGCAATTAGAGCTGGCGCCGTCGATCTTGAAGAAGAACTTGTTCTTCGGTGCTGCCTCTTCCTCCTTACGCACATCATGAATGAGGGAGAAGGGGACAAGCGCCGCGTCAACTTGTTCTCCTGCCTGCTCCAACCTCCTTGCTCTTGCCTGCCACGTTGCCTTCTCCTGCACCTCCTCGCCGACTGCCTGCCTGCTTCCTCCATCCTGGTCTTCGAAGAAATCTTCTTGACTCCTCCCATGCTCGCCATGTCTCTCTCCTCCTCGTTGTCGTCCGTGTCCATGTCTTGCTCGGGAGCTGGATCAGGGTCTGAGTCGAAACCATCATGACCCAGCGAGCTGATGGCATCCTCCTCCTCCTCCTCTTCCACCTCCTCCTCCTCCCGTATCTTGCCGCTTGCTGCTTCTTCCGCAACAATCATTCTTACTTCCATGAACCCTGGACTAGGCGCCTGGAACGCTGATCAGAGTGACAACAAGGTGGATGGGGTTGGGGGCTACAGAGCTGCTGACTTGTCTCCTCTTGTCCACTTGTCCCCTCACTCTCCCTCAGCTTCTGATGCCAGTCTTCCCTTTCTGTTCCACAGTCCCTGTTCCTAATCATCTCCTACTCCTCCTTTCCTCATTGGTGCTTCTTTTCTCTTCTCTTCCCTTCCCTTCCCTTCCCTCCCTTCCCTTCTATCTCTTCTCTTCTCTTCTCATCTCATCTCGTTTCTCTTCTCTTCCCTTCTCTTCTCGTCTCTTCTCGTCTCTTCTCAGCTCTTCTCGTCTCGTCTCATCTCTTCTCATCTCATCTCAACTCATCTCATCTCTTCTCATCTCATCTCCTCTCCTCTCCTCTCCTCTCATCTCATCTCATCTCCTCTCCTCTCCTCTCATCTCCTCATCTCATCTCATCTCATCTCGTTTCTCTTCTCTTCCCTTCTCTTCTCGTCTCTTCTCATCGCATCTCATCTCTTCTCTTCTCTTCTCTTCTCATCTCATCTCATCTCATCTCATCTCATCTTGTCGCCATACATCTCATCTCATCTCATCTCCTCTCATCTCATCTCATCGCATCTCGTCTCATCTCTTCTCATCTCATCGCATCTCGTCTCATATCATATCATCTCCTCTCATCTCATCGCATCGCATCTCATCTCATCTCATCTCTTCTCTTCTCTTCTCATCTCTTCTCATCTCTTCTCATCTCTTCTCATCTCTTCTCTTCTCATCTCATCTCCTCTCCTCTCCTCTCTTCTCATTTCATCTCCTCTCCTCTCCTCTCCTCTCATCTCATCTCATCTCTTCTCTTCTCTTCTCATCTCATCTCATCTCATCTCATCTCATCTCTTCTTTTCAGTTTCCTTTCAGTTCATCTCGCGCGCATGTGAGATCCGTTGGCATCCACCCCTACCCACCCACCTCCTATATATCCTCCCACCCTACGATTTTATTTCCTACCCTGTATTTTTACTATTTCAATGACCCCTCCACAACCACCATCATTGTACCCCTACCCACCTTATCTGAGTGGATCCTTGGTCTACCCCTACCTACATGCTGACGATGCAGAAAAGCATCGGGGGCAGGGGAAGGAAGGGAGGAGGAGAGGCGGGAAGAGACGACAAGACAGATGAAGTGCAGAGTTGACGAGAAGCAGGAGAGAGGAGGAGGAGAGGGAGGGAGGAGGAGAGGGAGACAGGAGGAGGGGAGAGGGAGAGAGGGGGAGAGGAGTCGATGAGAAGAGAGTAGCAGCAAAGCCATTAGTTTGATCCCTAGGGGGTCTGAGGGCTGCGAGCATGCGCCTGCTCTGCCTCTGCCTCTTCCTCTGTTGGTTTTGTCCCCCCCCGACCTCTCGAGCTTTGTCAGTCCGAGAGCTGCAGGATGGCATTCCCCTGGTCTCCTCCTTCAGGTCGGGGACACAGCACTTCTTCCTGATCAAGGTCAGCGACCAGCAAGGTCGCCCCTCCCCTGTCTCCAACGCTCTCGCGACGAAGAAGCTGTCGGTGCGGGTAGAGACGAAGCTGCAGGTGAGGCTTCATGCCTCCTCCCTCCTCCCTCCCTAACGGTTCTGGCAGGGCGTTGTGCTTGCTCTCTGTCACGATCAGCTTCCCTGCGGCGGCATCGAGTGCTCGTGTCCTCGCAAGCTGTTGGACGCAGGGGACAGCGAGGACAAGTTCGATACGGAAAGGAGCGTGGAGGTCAGCCCTTGCGACCTCCTCCGAGGCTCCTGGTACATCTCCGTCGAGATCCCAGCCGCAGCCGCAAGCATCGCAGGTTCCCAGGAATTCTCTGTAGTGGCGAAGCTGAGCGACGGGCTGGTGAGAGTGGGAGCGACGGTGAAGGAGAGGGTCTGCTGCATGCAGAGCAAGGTGCTGTGGGTTCAGATCTCCGAGCCCAGGAGGGGCCACGAGCTGCGCGTCAAGCTCCTCACCGACGACCGCGTGCGCACTCAGAGCCCTCTGGTGCTGAGGTGAGCTCACGCCGACGCGTGCGGGCCTGACCTCCTCCAACCTCAGCGTCAGCTACAATGGCTGCGATGGCGATGGACGCACGTTGGGAGCGAGCATGGGATCAGTGTTGACGCTTCCGCCAGACGAGGTGCACGAGGGCAGGTGAAGCAGGAGGCGAGGCGAGGCGAGGCGAGGCGAGGCGTAGAATCAGACTGATCAGAAGATGGGGGAGGACAAAACGTGAGAGCGAGAGAGTGGTTGGAGAGCGAGGGAGGAAGGAGGAGCGCGAGGAGAATGATTGAGCAGCAGGCTGTGCATCCGTGTTCGGGCCGTCAACCGCAACGGCGCTGAGTTCACTTTGTCAGTGTCGTATCGCCCCGAACTCAAGTGGACGGTGAGCTGGAGGGTGGGAGGAGCAGGTAGGAGCTGACAGCCTCAGGTCGTCGCCTTCCTCGCCTCCACGTTGGTTCTCGTCGCTGGCACCTTCGCGGTTGTGTGCTTCATCAAAGTTCGCCGTCGCTTCCACAAGTACCGCATCTTCGCCGACGAGGTGAGTCTGCGCGGGAGCTGCTGGGAGTGAAGGAGGCGCAGGTGAAGGACCGAAAGAGGAGCCTGAAGATGGCAGTGAGAGACAAGGAGAGCCCCGACGAACCTCCGGGCATGCGGTCACGACAGCGAGGAGCCTTGCTTGTTCCTCTGACCTCTTGACTGGAACAGGCGTTTCACGCTTGTCGACAGCGACAGCAGCGACTCAGGGGAGGAGGTGGAGCTAGTGAGGGGAGTGAATGCTTGAGCACGTGGATCATGTTTATTACACTGCCTATCTCGCCTGTGCCTAGTTCAAACGTGTCCCCCCGCCTTCCCTTGCTCCCCTCTCACCTGCCCTGCCTTGTCAATGGCAACGAGGATGTTGTTGAGCAAAGTTCCTGGTTTCCCTTCACAGATGATGCGAAGAGACTTGCGTTTGAACTTCTCCCAACCGATTTTACAGGTTCTCCTTCTCTTTAACTCAATGTTGTCCACTCTGCTTCTCTCCTCGACCCTCTCCTGCTCGAGGTCGTGAACGTCTTGCTCCTGCTCCTTAGGCTCATCAAGTTGCATGGGCTTCAGTGTGCAGTCAGCTTGAGACGGAGCAGCGTTCTCTGCTTCTTTCTCCCCGTCGGCGCGAGGACGCGCGGGGTCGGTGGAAGGCTCAAGGGGCTTGCCGGTTCTCGAGTCGCGTCCAAGGAAGAAGAGATCGGCCAGGTCTCCTGCCTCATCCGCTTCCGGCCCCCCTGTCGCTGCCAAGTCGAGGTTCCGCTCGGCGAGCTCAAAACCTTCAGCGCTTGCGGTAGGAGGCGACGAGGATGTAACGTCCTGCATGTGCGACATTGCGTCGCCGATAAAACAGAAGAAGAGGAGAGGGGTAGAGGTAGATGCGAAGGAGTTGAGGAGGAGGAGGAGGAGGAGGAGGAGGTGGCGGTGAGTTGTAGGGTAGAAGAACGATCAACGAAGAGGAGGAGGAGGTAAGTTGAGGAAGGAAAGTTGAGGCGATAGTCGCAGAGGGGCAAGAAGAAAGAGGAAGGAGTCAAAGCCTTGTCAGCAGTAACGTGATGTGATTGAACGAGGCGTCGTAAGGTACCATATTTACTTCATGTGTAACCAAGAAACATTGAGGTCAGGATCCTTCCACGGCCCGAGTAGGCTCTGGTAGTAAAAAGCCAGCCTTTACCACACACAAGTTACATGGCAGGTACATTGACAGCAGTCAGATCGTTCGAGATCGTCTGATTGGGCTTTAGGTCTTCTTGGTTTGACTGTCATCCGATCATCGCTGAGCCGCGAGGTCACGACGCATCAGCGTCACTGCAGTAGTAAAAGCCGTACTAGAGTCATCACGCGGCCCCGTCTGGCCTCTTCAACATCGAGCCGGATGGTGACCGGGGCCCGGGGACACTGATCCCGGCCCGGGCCGTCACTGGCACTGAGAGTGAGCTTCCGTCGGGCTGCACCGGGCCAACTAGCTACACAGGTCCGATATCACAAGGTCGTGAATCCATGGCTTCGGCCATCAGGTCGGCCACGAGCTGGGCGTCGAGGGCGACCAGCATGAGCAGGATGAGAGGTGAAGGAGGAGGGAGGGAGGGAGGGAGGGAGGGAGGGAGGGACAGAGGGAGGGAGGGCGGGAGGGAGGGAGGGAGGGAGGGAGGGAGGGGATGGAAGGGGAAGAGGAGGAAGGGCTGGACGAGTCACATCGTTAATTATTGCAATCTTTCAGTTCGTCTGTTCTGTTCTTGTCGTGACCATCCCTGGTTGTCAATGGTGTCATCCCCGACATCTTTCTTGCCTGAAGAGAGGGAATCATCTCCTCCTCTTGCTGCTTCTTCTTCTCATCCCTCCCCAGATCCTCACGTTTCTATCTGCCAATGCAGCCGCTGGTGATGCTCCTTCAACCCTTCATCCTCTCTTCCTCCCCTGTTCTGTTGCTTCCTCTTCTTCCTCTCACCTCTTGTGCACTTTCCCCTCGTCATCTTTCTCAGGTCGGCTTGCGGATGTAGCGAGAGACTGGAGTCATCTTCCTGAGGAGAAGCACGAGGAGGGGATGGAGGTGAGAGGAGACAGAAAGTTCGAGAGCTGCGACCAGTAAGGAGGAAACATCCGAGGATGAGCGAGAGGAGCGAGGAAGGAGAAGGAGAGATGAAGGATAGTCGTGAGGAGCCAAGAGCGAGTCACAGATGGAATGGAAGATCGGAAGGGTAGCGGGAAGGAGAAGGAGGGAGGAGAAGGAAAGGCTTCTATGACTTTCAAGTCATTTGGTTGCGTCAGGTTCTGCTTCAAACTCACTTGTTTGCTGGTTTCCCTCGTACCATCAACGCACTCGCGACTGTTCGACGTGTAAGATTTATCACCTTCTGCTCCTTTTTCTGCTGCTCCTTCTGCTCCTTCTACTTCTGCTTCTGCTCCTGCTCTCCTCCCCTCTCTTCTCATCGCGTGTAGATCGGCGTTCGGGAAGGAGCAGAGAATTGGAAGCAGCACACAGACTCGACCAGGTGGGGACCAGCTGCCTCCTCGAGCTGAGGCTCAGCTGGGGGTCAGGTGGCAGGAGTCAGGCGAGAAGACCTGCGAGACGATCTACGGGAGAGGATACGACAAACTGAGGCAGCAGATGAAGCAGCTTCATCCCATCCTAGATGCCATGATGGTTCCTATTCCGCCTCTTTTCTCCCTCCTTGCAGTGTTGTCCTGTCCTCTCACCGGTCTTCTTCGTCCTTCGTTCTCCTTCTCCCTCTCACCTCTTTTCTCAGCTGCTCCCTTGTTCTTCCCTCCTCCTCCCCTCACTCTGCTCAGATTGAACATGGTTACGGCGCGGTCCTTTCTCGCCCGACTCTCTCCCTCCGCCTGCGAGAACTGTTCGTGTCCCCCCCCTCGTCTCTTCCCCTCACTTGTTCCTCTCCTTCTTCAGTTGCGTCGTCGCCATCCTTGCTGGTCAGCAAGTCGCACCGCAGCTAAACAGGTGAACTACCGTGAGGAGGAGGAGAAGGAGGAGGAGAAGGAGGAGGAGGAGGAGGAGGAGGGAAGGGTGTGTGTGTGTTTGTTTGTGTTGGCGGGGGTGCGGGTGGTCTGCTTCAGCAGAGGCTGACGAGCCCAGTCACATCCGAGGAGCGCTGCGAGCAGGAGCCAGTGAGGAGGAGGTGAGGACAGTGATAGCGCAAACTCACTTGGCGTGGGGAGAAGAAGCGCAGGAGGAGGTGAGGGAGGGCGGGAGGAGACAGCTAGTGATCAGCGAGCAGGCAAACGCGACCATGTCGTCGATCGATCATGCAAGATATGGTCTGTGAGAGAAACGGGGAGGAGGAAGAGGCGAGGATGGCAAGTGTTTTATTAAAGACGCAAACCAGAGGGCAGAGAAGAATTTTGAACGAACAGCTGGAGGCTGTAGGGAAGAGAAAAATCGTATGAGGGAGCCAGCGAGATTGATGATGTCAAGCTTCGCACTCCTGCTGCTGCTGCTGCTGCTCCGACTCCTGCTGCTGCTGCTGCTGCACCGACTCCAGCTGCTGCTGCTGCTGCTGCTTCTCGACCACCCGAGGAGCCCAGCAGGAGGCTCTCGACCGAGTTGAGCTTGCTTGTGTCTCGCGGAGGAAGGGAGGGGACGCTCATCGTCCTCATCGTCCTGCTCAACGTCAGCTGGGCGGCTCCTCCTGTCCTCCCACCTGATCGACGGGAGACCCTGCGCCCTCCTGCTAGGCTCCTGCTTGGGGGGAGACGACGGGCGATCACCTCGACCTTCTCGCAGTCAGCGATCAAGGGGGAGGAAGCTAAACCCGCGGCAGGAGCGAGGAGGAGGAGTGGGGTAGAAGTAGTAGTGGCAGTAGGAGGAGGGGAGGGGGAGTAGTAGTAGCGGTATTTGTAGAAAGTAGGAGCAGGAGTAGGAGTAGAATGGGGGTGATGTTGATAATGACCATGATGAAGAGGAGGAGAAGAAGGAGGAAGGATAGGGTTCACCAGCTGCCTGCTTGCTCTTCTTCATGTTGAAAATCCTCAGCTTCTCTCCTCCTGCTCGTCGGATTCCCTTGATCCTCTTGCTCACTGCCCGGCGGTTGACGTCGAGAAACTTCTTCTTGGTCAAGAGCATGCGGGCAAAGATCTGAGAAAGTCAGAGACAGCGGAGCGGAAAAACAGAAAGACGATAGAGATTCGTCAGGGAATGGAGAGCGATCTGAAGTTGGGGCGAGGAAGAGGAGGAGGAGGAGGAGGATGTGGAGGAGGAAGATGCGGAGGAGGAAGATGCGGAGGAGGAGGAGGAGGAGGTACCTTGATCTCGTTCATCTCCTCCTCGTCCATGCCTTGTGAGATGCCTGGGAGGTTTTTGAGGTCCAGGAGAAGCGACTCGAGGTCCTCCAGTGACTGTTGGAAGTAGACGTCGATGATCCTTCCTCCTGCTCCTCGTCATCCTTCCAGCCTTCGTGCCCCCGCCCCCTCCCCCCCCGCCCCCTCCCCCCCGCCTCCTCCTCTCACCGAAGGCTCCGAACTTCTCGTGGCGGCGGAAAACCTCGAGGTTGCAGGAGGAAAAGAAGGCTGCGGGCGACGAGACTCTTGACAGTCCCACGCGAACGTCGGGGGGGAACCCCAGCAGCACGCGGTCATAGCCTGGCATCTGAGCCATGGGGGGGAGGCGCGTCCTACGAAACTCCCGCTGGTTGGCCTCCTCGTTGGAGTAGACGTGGAGGCTGAGGCGAGGAACGGGAGGAAGGTCTGTAGGAGGTGAGGGAGACAAGAGGAGGAGCAGCCAACTTCACCTGCTGTCTCTCCCATCCTCAGCTTCTCCACCCGCTGCTTGTGATCCGTTGAGTTCATCTTGTGCCCTCCCAGCGCCTGCGAGCAGTGGAAGAAGATGTTGCAAATTTCGCACCGCCACGGCGTCGAGATGTCCACTCCTCCCTCCCCCAAGGTGCACAGCAGAGGCATGAAGTCCTCCCCTCGCCCGCTGCTTCTCGTCCTCTCGCTCTCTCTGTGCAGCCTCCCTGGTGCCATGAAGTTGTCAAAGTTGACTCGCTCGCGGCCCAGCAGCTCCTCCATCGCATTCTCGGGGTCGAAGCTGAGAACATGCGCAGCTTTATCGCCTTCCAAGAAGACCTCCTGATCGTGCTTGATGCTAGCACCGTTCATGCCGTTCCTCTTCACGCTGCCTGCAAGGAAAAAATCAGAATGCTTCCTCCTCACCGCTCTCAAGCATCCTCACCCCTTTCACGTTCTAATGTCTCTGTTTCTCTAGCTCCCCCCCCTCCCCTACGCCCTGTCTTCTCCCGTCCTCTCCTCTCCTTTCCCTTCCTCTCCTCTCCTGTCCTGTCCTTTCCTCTCCTCTCCTCGCCTCTCCTTCCTCTCTCCTCCGCTTCCCTTCGCCTTGTTCCCTTGTGGCCTAATTTTGTTCCGCTTCCCCAGCCCGCACAATATTTTTAGTTAAACCTGTCAGACGTTGACTTTTTTTTTTGTTAGAACCAAAAATGGCTTAGAGAGGAAAGGAGAGAAGAAGAGAAGAAGAAACAAACAAAAGAATCACATGTGTATCATGACATGCGTATCTGACATGTGTATCTGACATGTGTATCTGATATGGATATCATGGCATGTGTATCTGATATGTGTATCATGACATGTGTATCTGATATGTGTATCTGATATGTGTATCATGACATGTGTATCATGACATGTGTATCATGACATGTGTATCAGACATGTGTATCTGACATGTGTATCTGATATGTGTATCATGACATGTGTATCTGATATGTGTATCATGACATGTGTATCTGATATGTGTATCTGATATGTGTATCATGACATGTGTATCATGATATGTGTATCTGATATGTGTATCTGATATGTGTATCTGATATGTGTATCATGACATGTGTATCTGATATGTGTATCATGATATGTGTATCATGACATGTGTATCATGATATGTGTATCTGATATGTGTATCATGACATGTGTATCTGATATGTGTATCTGACATGTGTATCATGACATGTGTATCTGATATGTGTATCTGACATGTGTATCTGACATGTGTATCATGACATGTGTATCTGATATGTGTATCTGACATGTGTATCTGACATGTGTATCATGACATGTGTATCTGACATGTGTATCATGACATGTGTATCTGACATGTGTATCTGACATGTGTATCTGACATGTGTATCATGACATGTGTATCTGACATGTGTATCATGACATGTGTATCTGACATGTGTATCTGATATGTGTATCATGACATGTGTATCTGATATGTGTATCTGACATGTGTATCATGACATGTGTATCTGACATGTGTATCATGACATGTGTATCATGACATGTGTATCATGACATGTGTATCTGACATGTGTATCATGATATGTGTATCTGACATGTGTATCATGATGTATCTACCATCTACTTCCTTGACTTCGCTACTCCTGATGGTTTCACGCAGCTGGAATGCCGGAAAGCGTGAGCAGCAGGAGCAAGGCTGTTTCAAGCACCAGGAGGGACGGAGGGGAGGAGCGACATGCCGAAGCAGAGCAGCCGAGAGTTTCCAAGGCTGTGGTTCCGTTGCCGTCCACTCGCGAGATGGAGACGAAGCAGCAGAAGGGGAGTGAGGGAGGGAGGAGGAAGGAGAAGCTGCTGGAGGAGAAGGTTGCGATGATGGAGCGACGGCTCTCGTTGCATCAGCATTGGCTCGGCAGAGACTCTCAGCTGGAGTCTGATGCTGCTGGGTACCAGGTGGAGCTCGACGAGTCGCTCAAGCTGAAGTTTCTCAAGGAGAAGCTGCTGCAGAGCCACCAGGAGATCGAGAGGCTCCGCTTCGAGCTCGAGCACGAGATCGAGCTGAGAAGGCTCGGAGATGAACAGCTCGAAAAGCTGCTGGGGTCAGTTGATGAAAAGCGGCGGCAAGTTGGGGAGGGAGAGGGCGCGACGAGGCGGCAGGAGGAGCGACGAGCAAGTGAGCGCAGGCTGAAGGAGGAGGCGATTGAGCTGGCGGAGTCGAACGTGAGGCTGCGGGAGGAGGTGGAGGCTGCGGGAAGGAGGTGGAGGAGCTCGCAGCAGCGACTGGCAGTGGAAGGAGCGAGGAGGAAGCAGCTGCAGCGGATCCTCTTTGACCGCCTCCTCCTCCACAAGCCCATGGAGTTCGAGGAGCTGCTCTCGCTAGACCTGGAGGTTTGGAGGAAGGAGGAGGCAGCGGCAGCGTCAGCGAGAGAGGAGGAGCTCGAGCGAGGACTGCGAGTGGAGCAGATGAAGAGGATGCAGGAGTCGAGGAGGTGGCAGGACGCCATGCTGTCGCTGCATGAGGAGCTCGAACGATGCCTGCGAGAGCTCGAGGAGGAGAAGTTGCTGCGAGGGAAGGCAGAAGGAGCCCTGCTGAGCTGGAAAGGAGGAGAAGCAGAGAGCCTGAAGAAGACGATTGCGGAGCTGTCTGAGGAGAGCCGGAGGAGGAAGGAGGAGAGCAAGGGGCATCTGGAGGAGAGCAGGAGGATGCGAGATGCGATGAGGAGAATGGAGGAGGAGAGGGAAAAGTTCATTGCGGAGCTCGAGGAGAGGAGGATGGAGGTGGAAGTCGAGCTGAAGGCTGTCAGGAGGAGGGAGGAGGGGTTGTCCCTGCGCGAGGACGAGGTCACTCTGACGGAGAAAGATCTCCTTGCGCAGTTTGCGCTGCTAGAGCAGGAGCTGGGGAAGAGGGAGCAAGCAAAAGAAGAGGGAGGACGATGCTCGTGCTGCGGTGAGGGAGCGGAGTGGCGGGGAGGAGCTGACACTGCTGGGGGGCAGGACGGGAGAGAGGAGAAGAGGAGGACGCGAGAGAAAAGCTGAAGGGAGAGGTCCTTGAAGCCAACATGCAAGCTGAAAGTCTCGAGAGAGGTGAAGGCGAATGACATGATGCTGGATGATGATGATGATGATGATGATGATGATGATGATGATGATGATGATGATGATGATGATGATGATGATGATGATGATGATGATGATGATGATGATGATGATGATGATGATGATG
>NW_005434593.1:34409-42741 GCF_000315625.1 Guillardia theta CCMP2712 | reverse complement strand
GTAGCCGTGGAGGAGGAGGGACTGAGTGACTTGCGAGAAGAAGTCTTCCTCCCTCAAGATCTCGTACAGCTCGTGGGTCTTGTCCTTGTAGTCCCTCAGTTCCTCCAGAACCAGCGCCACCTCCCCGATCAGCCTGAAGCCTCTCGGGCACGTGAAGATCACGTTCACCTTCACGTCCCGGTACCCTCCCTTCCTCTTGAACCCGTTCTTCACCCGCACCACTGTGTGCCCAGTAGGCAGAGCGGACGAGGAGGAGGAGGAGGAGGAGGAGGAGGAGGAGGAGGAGGAGGAGGAGGAGGAGGAGGAGGAGGAGGAAGTGGGGGCAGTGATGTGCGTCTGGGAGGAGAGCAGCAGGTCGAGTGCTTCCAGCAGGCTCTTCTCATCCTTCACCACCCACGTTGCCCTGATCACATCCAGAAGGTGCGCGGAGGAGGGGTACCGCATGCTCCTGTAGTCCACCTGCGCCTTTGCCCGGCACCTGGCGAGGGACTTAGGAGGGCCGGGGAGGAAGAGGACGGGGGAGGAGAGGGAGGAAGAGAGCCGTCGCATGTGCTCTTGGAACGGCTGATCCAGGAGGCGGGCGATGCACAGAAGCTCGTTCAGGTACACATTGAGGTCGTAGAACTGAGCGCTGTCTCCTCCTCCTAGCGTCTCCTCCTCCAGCCCCGCCCGCATGCCCACCAGCTCGTGGTCCTGCCGCATGCTGTCCTCGTCCCCTAACAGCAGCACCCTCGACTCCACCTCCTCCAGCTCGGGAAAGCGCATGGCGTCCGCCTCCTCCGCCAGCAGGGCGAGCTTCCTCCTCGCCACCTCCAGCAGCTCCTGCCATAGGTACTCGTAGCGACCGCGGGAGGAGCGCGCGAACCACAGGTAGGTGCTCAGAAGATTCTCCCGCAGCCACACCCACTCCTCTTCCTTGATCGGGTACGAGAGCACCTCGTCCACTGCTCGCAGAACCGTCTCCTCCACCTCCTTCTGCTTCCTCTCCATCACTATCATGAACAGATCACCCCATACCCTCTCCCGCTTCTCCACTACCCTCCTGCAGTACACCAGCGCTGCGATCGCTCCCACCCCCGTCCTCCCCCGGATGTCTCGCGCGTACTGTCGGAACAGCTCCTTTCTCCGCACCAGCATCCCCACCGTCATCGCCACGCGCTCTGACAGAGCATTCGAAGCCGCCGGCAGCTTGTCCTGCTCCTCCGACACCATGGCCTTGCTCAAAGCCATCTCGCTGGCTCCTGCCACCTCCTCCTTCATGGCCATCAGCGCTGGTGCCCTCCTGCTGCTCCTGCAGGTGACAGGAGCAGCTCTACATCTACTAGATGCGCCACGCCGCGACTGGATGGAGGAGAATTCTGCTCGCAAAGGAGGGGCGAGGAACAACAGAGAGCATCTGATCGGCTCTCTGTTGAAGAAGCTCCTTGCAAGGATCCTTCCTCCTGCCACTGCTTCCCCTGATCCTCCTCCTCCTCCTCCTCCTCCTATCTCCCCGCATGTCGCCATCGTCATCGCGATCAGCATCAACATCTTCAGCATCATGGCAACGAAATTCCCTTATTACACCTCTACTACCCCACCTCATAAATCTAAATCCCCCGTTCTCCATTCCCCTTTCAAAAGATACCCCCTTCTTTCCCAGTATTAAATGGACAACATAGGGGTACTTTCATATACCCCCACCCCCTTTTTGAATCACCACCACCACTGTTTGCCCCCCGCCCTGCCCCCCGCCCCGCTACGGGGTTTGTGAACGAGCAACATCGAGGCCAGGAGGCAATGAAGGAGAGGAGGAGAGGAGGAGAGGAGGAGAGGAGAAGGGTGTGCGGGGAGAAGCGAAAGGAGAGGATGAAATGAAGCAGAGCAGAAGGGACGACATCATGATACCGTGAGCATGCGAGATCAGAGAGACCTTTCAGACAACTCGACCTTTCCGCACAGCAAGGGCAATCTTGGTTTTTACAATCACGAGTATGTTGCAGACAGAGATCAACTGTTACATGCATCGGCTTGGAACTCAATGATCTATCGATATTGGGCTGTAAACTTGAGCGGAGCTGCATCCTTTGCTTTTTCCACACCTGGAGGAAGCTTCTAACGAGGCCGAGCCATGATATCTACAAATTTGGTACAGAAACATGTGTCAACAAACAAGTGACTGGGTAGTCAAGGGATAAGATTCCATTAGCTTTCAGCAACACCGGCAGCAATAGGTTGGCTCAATGATGTAAAATTTTAATGCGAATAAACTTGAATGAGAGGTAGCGATCAAAATTTACAGAATGGATTTGTTCGCACATGCTAAGGAAAGCATCAAGATTCATCTAATCGCTATCATCCTTGAGGCTTGACAGGTCGTACTTCTTCTGGCCTCCCTTGCTTCGCATGGCGTACCTGGGGCAAGTCAGGGGAGGAAGAGCAAGCACGTCAAAGGACTACCTTGCTCCCTTCTTGGGCTCGAGGATTTCTCCAGCATCAGCCTTTAATCCTGCTAGCTCATCGTCATCTATCTCCTGCAAGCACACAAGGACGAGGATAAGAGCAGCGAGCGGATCATCGAGAGCGTGCAATCCTCACATCGTCATCATCATCGTCGTCCTCGTCGTCATCATCGTTGGCCTTTGCCTGCACGCACATCAGCATCACACGATGATTGCTAGAAGAGGCACACCTTCTTCTTTCCTCCCTTCTGAGGAGCGTCGCCATCGTCGTCGTCGTCGTCATCCTCGTCCTCCTCCTCTCCCTCCTCTGTGAGCAACATGAGCAGACGCAACGATCGTAGCACAGGCCTTTTACCTTCCTCCTCCTCCTCCTCTCCCTCCTCTGCGATTTCAAAGGAAGATCAGCGGAAATGAGTATGATTGACGAAGAAACCACCTTCTTCTTCACCTTCTTCTTCCTCCTCCTCTTCACCCTCCCCCTCGTCCTCTTCTTCCTCCTCTTTCTTCCTCTTCTTGTCTGTTCAAACAAAGAAACAAATTAGAAAATCCGACGGTCTTGAGTTAGAGAATGCTCACTGTCGTCTTCCTGCTTTTCAGCCTTGCGCCTGTCAAGAAGATGTCAATATTCCTCTGTGCACACAGCGACATGCGCAATGAAGGAGAGTTGAGCAAATAAGCACGTTCTGGAAGAGAAGTACTCTCTCCGATCATATCAAGACGGGGAACAATCAAGCCAGGCATTCGACAACCTCAAAAATGAATATACATAGTGCGCAGTCGCAAAAAAAGTTCAAGTAACGAAGGGCCTCTACAGCGGATCTTGTAATTTGGATGGCACAACGTGGACAAAATCAATAAAAAATCATGTGAAAATCATGTAAATCCTCGTAGGAATATGATTCAGAGGATTTTGTGCACTAAAAGACACAGAATACAAGCAAGAAAGTCTAAGACATCGTGATGTGTGGAGCAGAACATGATCGTTTCCGAGGCTAAATACCCCTCAATTTTCACTGCAACGATTCGAAAATGAGCACAGACTTCCATTGAACCAGCAATTACTAATAGAGAACAAGGGGGCCGTGTTCAATCCCAAATCTTTCCTCGAAACATCTCATAAATCGCTGAAGGGGAGGGGTTCTCCACAATGCCCTGCCTCCAGAAACAGATCTCGAGGTTGGGTGTTCTAGTAAAAAATGTGGAGAGCAAGGAGGCGAACAGAAAGGAATGCGAATGTCTTGCAGAGGAGATGAATCTGCGGCATGAAGGAGTACTCACTTGCGATCGTCCTCGGGCATGGTAGCGGCGGCGGAGAGGAGCTCGTTGAGGTTGCTCTAGGGGTGGGGGTACTAGAGTCAGGGATCTGGGGGTAGGGTACCTACCAGATGGAAGGATGATGCGGTCCTAGGATTTAGATGGGGTGGTGGTGGGGTGGCTGAGGCCACAGAGGACAAGGGGTGTCCCTGCAATCATGGATGTCGAGGGGTAGGTGGTTCACTCTAACAGTCGATGGTAGGGGTACATATGGGAATCACTTTGCCGATGGTGGTGAATCCGTGGGAATTTGTCCAGATTCAGGGTAGGGTACATCACCCCACCCCATACTGCTGCTCTGCTGCCTGTTTCTCCATCCCTCATCCCACCCTACTTTGCCTCCCTACACCCCCACATTCCGGATTCTACCACCCCCTTCCTCTCCACCCCTGTCATTTTTCTTATCACCCCTACATCTGAGCCGAATCACCCCACATATCTACAACATCGAAGGCGCTCAATTCTCGAATTTCCCGGATCCCCCTGACACCACCCCTACAATTACAGTACCCTACCCTGGTGAAAGTGACTCACTGACTTCCATCCCCACCCCCATCATTCACGATATCCTCACCACCCCACGAATCCTCAGCGTCGCCTCCCGTTCCATACCCCTACCCCCCATCCTAGTAGACTACGAAAGCTACCCTCGAAAAATCTTGACCCACCCACCCTGCTCCTTGACCCACCCTTAGTCGAATTGACAGACACCCACCCCGTATCATGCACTACTACCCACTGATATTGTTTCAAGTACCCACCAATGTCAATGAAGAATTCTTCTGCTCCTCCCATCACCCGGGCATCGAATGACACATTGCATTTCACGGGTAGGGTACTGGGTAAGGGGTAGGGTTTGATGGCAGTTGTACAGAGGGGTGTGGAAGCGTGGAATCTACTCCAGGTGAGGCGTATCACAGGACAGGTGGGGTGGGTAGTACAAGTCCAGGGTGCACCGGTAGTAGCAGGGACGGGTGTTTCAAGACGCTTCAACTCGGGTAGCCTACGGGGGTGGGGTACGCTGAAGCGTAACGGTGGTGGGATCGTGGGGGGTTGAGTAGGTAGGGGGTGGTGGCTAATGGGCTGCCGAGGGGGGTAAACATGAGGGTGCTCCTCGTCTGGCCACTCAATGAAACCGCCAGACTACCCCCTACCCCCTGTTTAACTGTCCTCTCTACACCTCACCCCTTACATTCCGGATTCTGACCCCTAAAAAGACCACGATCGTACCACCCTCAGCCACATACCACCCAGTGATCTCTGTTATTGACCCTACCTATCCTGATATTAGAAGATGTTATAGAAAACCACCGGTTAGTCGTACCCATTTGTCGAAAAGAGCATGGCTGGGAATCGGTGGGGTAGTTTCCAGTGACAGATGGGGTGGAGGGTGGAGACCCTATTCTCTGGTCGGCAGGTAGAAGGGGGGTCATCGGCCCCTGGACCCAAAAGCAAAATGGGGTGGATAAAAAATAACACCCCTACCCCTCATTTTACTGGAATAATCAGGGGTGATATATTATCTCTCTCCTCGGTTTACTCTTCTCTGGCTTTTCGGTGATGTATGTACCCACCCCTTTCTTGATTGATTATTTTATACCCCTACCCATATATTATATGTTAACTACCCCCTCTTCAGACCTCACCCTACCCCCATCGCTTTTCATTGACTCCATCCACCACCCTACCACCAGCGTTCCAACCCCAGTCGCGGATCCTGCCGCGGTCCCTATGCCTAGGCGAGGTCCTAGAGTGATACGACCTAGCAAAATAATGTAGGGCCCTGTAGGTCTTTGGTCTTAGGAGGACGTTACCCCCTATGCGATATGTGGCCGGTACTCGAAGGTCTACAACCAGGGGTAGGAGGTCTTCAGGGATATGCTGAAAAGGAGTCTTTTCGTCACTGCCAGCATGACCCCGGGGACCACGCCGGACCGGGCCGGGCCCGGTTGTCCCCCCGATATTTAGTAAAATCAGTTACAGAATCCGTTGTATCCGTTATAAACAGAGTCCAATATATGCGGCCAGAGGTGGGTGGGGGTGGTCGGAGAGACATGGCAGACGTGGTAAGACGAGGAAGCGAAGAGACGAGAAGCAGAGACGGGAGGAGGACGATGCCGATGCCGATGAGATGATGATGATGATGATGGAGATGATGATGATGATGATGATGATGATGATGATGATGATGATGATGATGATGATGATGATGATGATGATGATGATGATGATGATGAAGATGATGTCAGAAGGAGAGAGTGCAAAGAACATGTAGGGAGAGATCGGTGGAGAAGAGCTGCGAGAGGGGAAAGATCGACGAGCGGAGATCGAAACCTAGAGGCGAGGGGCATTGGGATTCAAGAATGGACAACGATGAGTGGGCGATGAAGGGCTTGAGAGATTGTAAGAAGTGGGAAGATGAAGTTGTTGTTCGGGAGAAGAGGACTGGGAGGAAGTCCCTGACGATGATCAACAGAAGTGGAATGACAGGATCACTGAGCGAGGATGGTGCTCCTACTGCCTCAAGAGGTGTTGAAGCGTCCTCTCGCTCTCTCTCCTCTTCTCCGTCCTCCCTTCACCTGTGCATCTTCACTCACTACATTCTCCCGGATTTCCCCTTACCTCATCCAATCACCTTCCCTCACGTCATCTCCTCGCCTCCTGCCTGTCTGCCTCGTTGTCTTTCAGTAACAGCCTGATCGAACAGGACTGAACATCTCCGACAAGAGCAGACTTGGATTCCTGGGCTGTGGCGATCCGTCTACAAGTTGAACTCATTCTGCTCCTCGTCCTCGTCCTCGTCCTCTCCCACCCCCTTCCCTGCTCTTCTTTCTTCTTTCTCTCCCTTCCCTGATCCTCTAGTTTGTCAGGTGCTCAGGCTGCGGCAAGCGGACGGTGCCATGCGTGAACGACTGCGGAGCAGCAGCCCGCGGTTAGGAGGAGGGAGCGGAGGAGCAGCGGCGGCAGAGGGCTGTTGTAACCTCCACGGCGCAGGCGACTGGCTCTGGGACGATCATTTCTGCCTCCTCTGCGAGGGAACCATCGTCTCCTGGCCGTACGAGGGTGCCGACGGGTCGCGTCGTCCTGCTCCTGCTGCCCCGGCGCACCAACCGAGGGTGAGCAGGAGGAGTGAGCGGCTGGTGGTGTGACGGGGGCGAGCAGCAGGGGGGTCAGAGGACGCGGGAGACGGATGAGGAGGAGATGAAGATGGCACGAGGGTCCCTTGAGCTGCTCCTCGACTGCCTCGCAGCCGCCGACCCGGATGAGGAGATCTTGTCGCAAGTGAGAAACGAAGAGAAGGAGGGAGAGGGGAGCAGGGGATGGTGGTGGCGGTGGGGCGGCATCAGAAGGGAGTGAGGCAGTGAGATGAAGGGAGAGCAGAGAGGGAGGAGGAGGAAGGGGGTGAGGGAAGACAAGTATGTTGAAGAGCAAGCTTGCAGGTTGCCAGGAATGCGACGGAATACAGAAAGAAGGTGAAGACAAACTCTCTTCTCTCTCTCGCCTGACTCTCTTCCCCCCCCTCCCCGCCCCCCCCACCTCCTCACTGTCTGACTCTTTATGATGATCATTTCTCTCTTTCTCCTCTTGTATTTCTCTATCACAGCGGCTGATGGGTTGCAGCTCGAGCTGTCGATCCAGCGGACGGAGGAAGAAGCAAGACTGCAGGCTCTCCTCGACCTTCATTCCTCCCTGGTCTGTTCCTTGATCCTCATCTCTTTCCCTGTCTCACACCTCCTCCTCTTTCTCCCCTTCCTCCTCCCCCTCCCTCTTCTCCTCCTCCTCCCCCCCCTCCTTCTCCTCCCCCTCCTTCTCCTCCTCCACCACCACCAACACCTGCTCCTCCTCTTCTGTCCTTCGCTTCTACTCCTTTCCCGCTCCTCGTCTGCCTCTCAACCTGCTGCAGGTCGAAGCTCTTGCTCTCTATCAGCAGAAGCATCCTCAGCAAGTGGTGGGAGCCATACTGGCTGGACCCGTGCCAGAGGGAGCGGGAGGAGCGGGAGGAGCGGGAGGAGCGGGAGGAGCAGCAGAAGGAGTAGGAGGAGTAGGAGGAGAAGGAGGCGGTGCGAGAAGCGGAAGGGGTAGCGATCCAAAGGTGTTGAATGCCGCGGAGGAGCGAGCGCTGAGGGAGGAGCGACGAGGACGACCGACTCGGAAGGTCAGAGGAGAAGAACGATGCGAGGAACTGACGAGAGGAGCAGGCGGAGGTCAGCGCGGGGGCGAGGGAGAGAGGGAGGAGGAGGAGGAGGATGGCGGTGGTGGCAATCACGAGGAGGAAGCAGCAAGGATGAGGTGAGGACGGGAAGGGTTTACGTGGGAGACAGGAGAGTTGAGAACATGGAAAGGAATATTGTTGTTTGAGATCATAATGAGGATCATGATGAGGGGCAGAGGAGGGAGAAGGGAGCACGAGGAGGAAGGAGTGAGGGTGCAGAAGGGAGGGAGGAGCAGGGAGCAGGGAGCAGGGAGCAGGGAGCAGGGAGCAGGGAGCAGGGAGCAGGGAGCAGGGAGCAGGGAGCAGGGAGCAGGGAGCAGGGAGCAGGGAGCAGGGAGCAGGGAGCGAGGAGGAGAAGGAGGAG
>NW_005434593.1:31479-34309 GCF_000315625.1 Guillardia theta CCMP2712 | reverse complement strand
CAGGGAGCAGGGAGCAGGAGGAGAAGAGGAGCAGGGGCAGGGGCAGGGGCAGGGGCAGGGGCAGGAGCAGGAGCAGGAGCAGGAGCAGGGGCAGGGTCAGGAAGATAAGAGGTTGGTGCAGGTCTCACTGGTCTGCGGAGGCTCGAGAAGCTTTTGAGAAGACCATCAAGAAAAGTCTCGAAGAGCAGCAACAGCAAACCTCGCAGGTCCCTGGCTTGCTTCCTTCCCCTCCCTCCCTTCCACACCCTGCTCCTGCTCCTGCTCCTGCTCCTGCTCCTGCTCCTGCTCCTGCTCCTGCTTTCCTGTTTCTGCCTGATTTTCTCTAGCAGAAACCTTACCCCGTCAGTGCTCCTCGGGTGCTCAACGTGAATACTCTTGAGGAGGTGAGGAGAAGGGAGGAGGAGAGTTTGCAGTGAGAGTTGTGGGTGGAGCAATGAAGAGGAGGGAGAGGAGGGAGAGGGAGGAGGGAAAGAGTTGCGGGTGGGAGGAGGAAGGGGAGGGAGAGGGAGGATTGGTTGAAGGTCAATCATGTTGGGCTAACTGGTCACCTTGAAGGAGCAGGGAAAACAAACGACGGACAAACAAGAAGAGAGGCGAGAGGAGGAGCAGGATGAGAGGGACAGGGATACAGAAAACCAAGTACAGGGGGAGGGAGGAGGAGGAGAAGGGGAGGGAGGAGGAGGAGAAGGGGAGGGAGGGGAGCGGCGGGAGGAGGAGGAGAAAGAGGATGAGGAGGGGAGGGAGAGGAGATAGGAGGAGCATGAAATACACACAACTCTACTTCTTGCCCAGTGACTTGTGACGGTTCCGGTCAGTCCATGCGGCAACGAGTCCGACTGAGTAGGCGGCGACTAGCGGAATCGTTCAACCGTTTCCCTGCCCCGGCGGCTCCTCAGTCACCCTGCCGGCGGCCGGCCTCAGGGGAATTCCCGGGCCCGGAGTCGTGCACTGGGCCGGTGGCACTGGGCCACTTTACTCAAAGTGTTAAGTCACTGGCCCGTCAGGCCGGGCCCGGCACGCCGGCCGAGTCCGGGGGCCGGACCAGGTTACTGAGTCGGAGGGCCAACTTGTAAAGTTGTTCTAGTGGACGGATTTGGTGATGCCGGAAATAGATCTTTTTTAGTCAAGATAAAAGGAGAAGCGCGAAAGCGAGGAGCAAGAAAAAGGTGAGGGACCTGTGCGAAGAAGAGGAAGAAGATGAAGAGGAGGGAGATGAAGAGGAAGAAGATGAAGAGGAGGGAGAGCTAGAGGAGGAAGATGAAGAGGAGGGAGATGAAGAGGAGGAAGATGATGAAGAGGAGGGAGGGCTAGAGGAGGAAGATGAAGAGGAGGGAGATGAAGAGGAGGAAGATGATGAAGAGGAGGGAGGGCTAGAGGAGGAAGATGAAGAGGAGGGAGATGAAGAGGAGGGAGATGAAGAGGAGGGAGAGCTAGGGGGAGAGCTAGGGAGTTGGAAGGGTAGGTGAGGAGGCGTCGAAAGGCGATGTAAGAAAAAGTTCGTGCGGGAGGTAGAGGAATTCGCGTCAAAAGCACCAACCGAAGATGTTTGGTGAAGAAAATAGGGAACAATGAAGAGAGATAGGGCTGAATTGAGCAGAGGGATTAAATTGAAGTCACAGGACTGTTTTCTAGACAGCAGCTGCTGATTAGAAAACAGTCCGACAGTGTTATATGCCTGAAAGCTGTAATTTTCCCTGACTGATTCTTCCACAGACAATCAAAATGTTTCAGACTTTGTGGATGTGGCGTCAGGAGTATCAGCATGTGAGTCAATCATAACAAGGAGAAGGAGAGGAAGATGGAAGCGGAAGGGGGAGGAGGAGGAAGAGGGGAAGGGAATGAAAGCATGGCTGGTGCTAACGGTCTTGTCTGCAGCATGAGCAGCTCCCCCTTGCCTTCAACGGCACTTGGCCCTCATGGAACTCTGACCTCGACAACCGCCCCTGGTAAAGAAGATCAGATTGTCTCATTATTAAACAAGAAAAGCATCATAAACATCGCTGTGAACATGTTCCTCCCTGCTTCATACTCCACCACAAAACCTTAGCAAGTTTGTCGATGCCAGACGTCAACATTTCAACTGAGCGATGTAGCTTATGCTGTTGAAATAGCATCTCTGATCTGGAAGACATCTGGTGTCTGGTGTCAGTCCAAGAAATCTGATAGAACAACCGTCCCTTCCTCCAACAAGACAACATGCTGACATATCACCTCACGACCATCCTCGCCTTACAAGGTCTCTCCCTCTTGGACAGGCAGCAGGAGAAAGAAAGCAAAAAACATGCGACGGCTGGCTTGTAGCAAGAGTCTCCAGCCCTGATCCTCTCTTGCTCCTCGCACAGCACCTACAAGCCTCCTCGCGCCAGTGCCGATCTCCAACATCTCTTTCCTCCTTCTTCCCACTCTCAACCCCACGCTCTTTTTCCTACCTCCTCCTCTCGCCCTCCCCTTCCCCCGCTGACTCCGCCAGGACGCGAAAGGCGACTGAGGTCATGTGGTGCGGTTTATTACTCTACATGGCTGCCTAGTGTACATGGCGACGCCTGCCTAGACGACGCCGACGCGCCTGACCCTGAAGGTCTGGTTGAAGTGCGGCTGCTGCAGCCTCCGCCTGTCGAAGCCGCCATGGCTCCTCGCCCGCTCGGCGTCCGGGCGGGGGGCCGACGGGAGCCGGAGACAAGAGCCCAGAGCGTCGGGGCAGTCGATGCCGTCGTCTTGCAGGAGCCAGGCGACCCCCTGCGCGAGAGCGCCGGCCAGCCCCGCCAGCATGCCCACCGCCAGCACAAGGTAGACGCGAAGCAGCGGGGCCGTCTGGGGCGGGAGGGGAGGG